>NW_028127524.1:0-188603 GCF_965231255.1 Vanellus vanellus
GGGGCATTTGAAGAGGTTTCAGGAGTCAATGAGGGCCAGCATCACTTTTCCTGCTGGCACCTTTGCTGTGGCAGCAAAAGCTGGACGTTTGTCTTTTTTGCTCCGGAGGCTGCCGAAAGCGAAAACAGGTGCTTTTGAGGATGGAGTCCGCAGGAAAGCAGAGAGGGCCAAATTGTCTGGGGCATTTGAAAGGGTTCCAGGAGGCAGTTAGAACCAGCATTACTTTTCCCCGCTGGCACCTTTGCTGTGGCAGCAAAAGCTGGACGTTTGTCTTTTTTGGTCCGGAGGATGCCGAAAGCGAAAACAGGTGCTTTTGAGGATGGAGTCCACAGTAAAGCAGAGAGGGCTAAATTGTCTGGGGCATTTGAAAGGGTTCCAGGAGGCAGTGAGAACCAGCATTACTTTTCCCCGCTGGCACCTTTGGTGTGGCAGCAAAAGCTGGACGTTTGTCTTTTTTGCTCCTGAGGTTGCCGAACGCGAAAACAGGTGCTTTTGAGGATGGAGTCCGCAGGAAAGCAGAGAGGGCCAAATTGTCTCTGGCATTTGAAGAGGTTCCAGGAGGCAATGAGGACCAGCATCACTTTTCCCCGCTGGCACCTTTGCTGTGGCAGCAAAAGCTGGACGTTTGTCTTTTTTGGTCCGGAGGATGCCGAAAGCGAAAACAGGTGCTTTTGAGGATGGAGTCCACAGGAAAGCAGAGAGGGCCAAATTGTCTGGGGCATTTGAAAGGGTTCCAGGAGGCAGTGAGAACCAGCATTACTTTTCCCCGCTGGCACCTTTGCTGTGGCAGCAAAAGCTGGACGTTTGTCTTTTTTGCTCCTGAGGTTGCCGAAAGCGAAAACAGGTGCTTTTGAGGATGGAGTCCGCAGGAAAGCAGAGAGGGCCAAATTGTCTCTGGCATTTGAAGAGGTTCCAGGAGGCAATGAGGACCAGCATCACTTTTCCCCGCTGGCACCTTTGCTGTGGCAGCAAAAGCTGGACGTTTGTCTTTTTTGCTCCGGAGGCTTCCGAAAGCGAAAACAGGTGCTTTTGAGGATGTAGTCCGCAGGAAAGCAGAGAGGGCCAAATTGTCTGGGGCATTTGAAAGGATTCCAGGAGGCAGTGAGGACCAGCATCACTTTTCCCCGCTGGCACCTTTGCTGTGGCAGCAAAAGCTGGACGTTTGTCTTTTTTGGTCCGGAGGATGCCGAAAGCGGAAACAGGTGCTTTTGAGGATGGAGTCCGCAGGAAAGCAGAGAGGGCCAAATTGTCTGGGGCATTTGAAGAGGTTCCAGGAGTCAATCAGGACCAGCATTACTTTTCCCCGCTGGCACCTTTGCTGTGGCAGCAAAAGCTGGACATTTGTCTTTTTTGCTCCTGAGGTTGCCGAAAGCGAAAACAGGTGCTTTTGAGGATGGAGTCCGCAGGAAAGCAGAGAGGGCCAAAGTGTCTGGGGCATTTGAAGAGGTTCCAGGAGGCAGTGAGAACCAGCATTACATTTCCTTACTGGCACCTTTGCTATGGCAGCAAAAGCTGGACGTTTGTCTTTTTTGCTCCTGAGGTTGCCGAAAGCGAAAACAGGTGCTTTTGAGAATGGAGTCCGCAGGAAAGCAGAGAGGGCCAAATTGTCTGTGGCATTTGAAAGGGTTCCAGGAGGCAGTGAGGACCAGCATTACTTTTCCCCGCTGGCACCTTTGCTGTGGCAGCAAAAGCTGGACGTTTGTCTTTTTTGCTCCGGAGGCTGCCGAAAGCGAAAACAGGTGCTTTGGAGGATGGAGTCCGCAGGAAAGCAGAGAGGGCCCAATTGTCTGTAGCATTTGAAAGAGTTCCAGGAGGCAGTGAGAACCAGCATCACTTTTCCCCGCTGGCACCTTTGCTGTGGCAGCAAAAGCTGGACGTTTGTCTTTTTTGCTGCGGAGGTTGCCGAAAGCGAAAACAGGTGCTTTTGAGGATGGAGTCCGCAGGAAAGCAGAGAGGGCCAAATTGTCTGTGGCATTTGAAGAGGTTCCAGGAGGCAATGAGGACCAGCATCACTTTTCCCCGCTGGCACCTTTGCTGTGGCAGCAAAAGCTGGACGTTTGTCTTTTTTGCTCCGGAGGCTGCCGAAAGCGAAAACAGGTGCTTTTGAGGATGGAGTCTGCAGGAAAGCAGAGAGGGACAAATTGTCTGTGGCATTTGAAGAGGTTCCAGGAGGCAGTGAGAACCAGCATTACTTTTCCCCGCTGGCACCTTTGCTGTGGCAGCAAAAGCTGGACGTTTGTCTTTTTTGCTCCGGAGGTTGTCGAAAGGGAAAAAAGGTGCTTTTAAGGATGGAGTCCGCAGGAAAGCAGAGAGGGCCAAATTGTCTCTAGCATTTGAAGAGGTTCCAGGAGGCAATGAGGACCAGCATCACTTTTCCCCGCTGGCACCTTTGCTGTGGCAGCAAAAGCTGGACGTTTGTCTTTTTTTCTCCGGAGGTTGCCGAATACGAAAACAGGTGCTTTTGAGGATGGAGTCCGCAGGAAAGCAGAGAGGGCCAAATTTTCTGGGGCATTTGAAAGGGTTCCAGGAGGCAGTGAGAACCAGCATTACTTTTCCCCGCTGGCACCTTTGCTGTGGCAGCAAAAGCTGGACGTTTGTCTTTTTTGCTCCGGAGTCTGCCGAAAGCGAAAACAGGTGCTTTTGAGGATGTAGTCCGCAGGAAAGCAGAGAGGGCCAAATTGTCTGTGGCATTTGAAAGGGTTCCAGGAGGCAGTGAGAACCAGCATTACTTTTCCCCGCTGGCACCTTTGCTGTGGCAGCAAAAGCTGGACGTTTGTCTTTTTTGCTCCGGTGGTTGCCGAAAGCGAAAAAAGGTGCTTTTGAGGATGGAGTCCGCAGGACAGCAGAGAGGGGCAAATTGTCTGTGGCATTTGAAAGGGTTCCAGGAGGCAGTGAGAACCAGCATTACTTTTCCCTGCTGGCACCTTTGCTGTGGCAGCAAAAGCTGGACGTTTGTCTTTTTTGCTCCGGAGGCTGCCGAAAGCGAAAACAGGTGCTTTTGAGGATGGAGTCTGCAGGAAAGCAGAGAGGGACAAATTGTCTGTGGCATTTGAAGAGGTTCCAGGAGGCAGTGAGAACCAGCATTACTTTTCCCTGCTGGCACCTTTGCTGTGGCAGCAAAAGCTGGACGTTTGTCTTTTTTGCTTCGGAGGATGCCGAAAGCGAAAACAGGTGCTTTTGAGGATGGAGTCCGCAGAAAAGCAGAGAGGGCCAAATTGTCTGGGGCATTTGAAGAGGTTCCAGGAGTCAATTAGGACCAGCATTACTTTTCCCCACTGGCACCTTTGCTGTGGCAGCAAAAGCTGGACGTTTGTCTTTTTGCTCCGGAGGCTGCTGAAAGCGAAAACAGGTGCTTTTTAGGATGGAGTCCGCAGGAAAGCAGAGAGGGCCAAATTGTCTGGGGCATTTGAAAGGGTTCCAGGAGGCAGTGAGGACCAGCATCACTTCTCCCCGCTGGCACCTTTGCTGTGGCAGCAAAAGCTGGACGTTTGTCTTTTTTGCTCCGGAGGCTGCCGAAAGCGAAAACAGGTGCTTTTGAGGATGGAGTCCGCATGAAAGCAGAGAGGGCCAAATTGTCTGGGGCATTTGAAAGGGTTCCAGGAGGCAGTGAGGACCAGCATCACTTTTCCCCGCTGGCACCTTTGCTGTGGCAGCAAAAGCTGGACGTTTGTCTTTTTTGCTCCGGAGGCTGCCGAAAGCGAAAACAGGTGCTTTTGAGGATGTAGTCCGCAGGAAAGCAGAGAGGGCCAAATTGTCTGTGGCATTTGAAGAGGTTCCAGGAGGCAGTGAGAACCAGCATTACTTTTCCCCGCTGGCACCTTTGCTGTGGCAGCAAAAGCTGGACGTTTGTCTTTTTTGCTCCTGAGGTTGCCGAAAGCGAAAACAGGTGCTTTTGAGGATGGAGTCCGCATGAAAGCAGAGAGGGCCAAATTGTCTGTGGCATTTGAAAGGGTTCCAGGAGTCAATGAGGACCAGCATTACTTTTCCCCGCTGGCACCTTTGCTGTGGCAGCAAAACTGGACGTTTGTCTTTTTTGATCCGGAGGCTGCCGAAAGCGAAAACAGGTGCTTTTGAGGATGGAGTCCGCAGGAAAGCAGAGAGGGCCAAATTGTCTGTGGCATTTGAAAGAGTTCCAGGAGGTAGTGAGAACCAGCATCACTTTTCCCGCTGGCACCTTTGCTGTGGCAGCAAAAGCTGGACGTTTGTTCTTTTTTGCTCCGGAGGATGCCGAAAGCGAAAACAGGTGCTTTTGAGGATGGAGTCCGCAGGAAAGCAGAGAGGGCCAAATTGTCTGGGGCATTTGAAGAGGTTTCAGGAGTCAATGAGGGCCAGCATCACTTTTCCCTGCTGGCACCTTTGCTGTGGCAGCAAAAGCTGGACGTTTGTCTTTTTTGCTCCGGAGGCTGCCGAAAGCGAAAACAGGTGCTTTTGAGGATGGAGTCCGCAGGAAAGCAGAGAGGGCCAAATTGTCTGGGGCATTTGAAAGGGTTCCAGGAGGCAGTTAGAACCAGCATTACTTTTCCCCGCTGGCACCTTTGCTGTGGCAGCAAAAGCTGGACGTTTGTCTTTTTTGGTCCGGAGGATGCCGAAAGCGAAAACAGGTGCTTTTGAGGATGGAGTCCACAGTAAAGCAGAGAGGGCTAAATTGTCTGGGGCATTTGAAAGGGTTCCAGGAGGCAGTGAGAACCAGCATTACTTTTCCCCGCTGGCACCTTTGCTGTGGCAGCAAAAGCTGGACGTTTGTCTTTTTTGCTCCTGAGGTTGCCGAACGCGAAAACAGGTGCTTTTGAGGATGGAGTCCGCAGGAAAGCAGAGAGGGCCAAATTGTCTCTGGCATTTGAAGAGGTTCCAGGAGGCAATGAGGACCAGCATCACTTTTCCCCGCTGGCACCTTTGCTGTGGCAGCAAAAGCTGGACGTTTGTCTTTTTTGGTCCGGAGGATGCCGAAAGCGAAAACAGGTGCTTTTGAGGATGGAGTCCACAGGAAAGCAGAGAGGGCCAAATTGTCTGGGGCATTTGAAAGGGTTCCAGGAGGCAGTGAGAACCAGCATTACTTTTCCCCGCTGGCACCTTTGCTGTGGCAGCAAAAGCTGGACGTTTGTCTTTTTTGCTCCTGAGGTTGCCGAAAGCGAAAACAGGTGCTTTTGAGGATGGAGTCCGCAGGAAAGCAGAGAGGGCCAAATTGTCTCTGGCATTTGAAGAGGTTCCAGGAGGCAATGAGGACCAGCATCACTTTTCCCCGCTGGCACCTTTGCTGTGGCAGCAAAAGCTGGACGTTTGTCTTTTTTGCTCCGGAGGCTTCCGAAAGTGAAAACAGGTGCTTTTGAGGATGTAGTCCGCAGGAAAGCAGAGAGGGCCAAATTGTCTGGGGCATTTGAAAGGATTCCAGGAGGCAGTGAGGACCAGCATCACTTTTCCCCGCTGGCACCTTTGCTGTGGCAGCAAAAGCTGGACGTTTGTCTTTTTTGGTCCGGAGGATGCCGAAAGCGGAAACAGGTGCTTTTGAGGATGGAGTCCGCAGGAAAGCAGAGAGGGCCAAATTGTCTGGGGCATTTGAAGAGGTTCCAGGAGTCAATCAGGACCAGCATTACTTTTCCCCGCTGGCACCTTTGCTGTGGCAGCAAAAGCTGGACATTTGTCTTTTTTGTTCCTGAGGTTGCCGAAAGCGAAAACAGGTGCTTTTGAGGATGGAGTCCGCATGAAAGCAGAGAGGGCCAAATTGTCTGGGGCATTTGAAGAGGTTCCAGGAGGCAGTGAGAACCAGCATTACATTTCCTTACTGGCACCTTTGCTATGGCAGCAAAAGCTGGACGTTTGTCTTTTTTGCTCCTGAGGTTGCCGAAAGCGAAAACAGGTGCTTTTGAGGATGGAGTCCGCAGGAAAGCAGAGAGGGCCAAATTGTCTCTGGCATTTGAAGAGGTTCCAGGAGGCAATGAGGACCAGCATCACTTTTCCCCGCTGGCACCTTTGCTGTGGCAGCAAAAGCTGGACGTTTGTCTTTTTTGCTCCGGAGGCTTCCGAAAGCGAAAACAGGTGCTTTTGAGGATGTAGTCCGCAGGAAAGCAGAGAGGGCCAAATTGTCTGGGGCATTTGAAAGGATTCCAGGAGGCAGTGAGGACCAGCATCACTTTTCCCCGCTGGCACCTTTGCTGTGGCAGCAAAAGCTGGACGTTTGTCTTTTTTGGTCCGGAGGATGCCGAAAGCGGAAACAGGTGCTTTTGAGGATGGAGTCCGCAGGAAAGCAGAGAGGGCCAAATTGTCTGGGGCATTTGAAGAGGTTCCAGGAGTCAATCAGGACCAGCATTACTTTTCCCCGCTGGCACCTTTGCTGTGGCAGCAAAAGCTGGACATTTGTCTTTTTTGCTCCTGAGGTTGCCGAAAGCGAAAACAGGTGCTTTTGAGGATGGAGTCCGCAGGAAAGCAGAGAGGGCCAAAGTGTCTGGGGCATTTGAAGAGGTTCCAGGAGGCAGTGAGAACCAGCATTACATTTCCTTACTGGCACCTTTGCTATGGCAGCAAAAGCTGGACGTTTGTCTTTTTTGCTCCTGAGGTTGCCGAAAGCGAAAACAGGTGCTTTTGAGAATGGAGTCCGCAGGAAAGCAGAGAGGGCCAAATTGTCTGTGGCATTTGAAAGGGTTCCAGGAGGCAGTGAGGACCAGCATTACTTTTCCCCGCTGGCACCTTTGCTGTGGCAGCAAAAGCTGGACGTTTGTCTTTTTTGCTCCGGAGGCTGCCGAAAGCGAAAACAGGTGCTTTGGAGGATGGAGTCCGCAGGAAAGCAGAGAGGGCCCAATTGTCTGTAGCATTTGAAAGAGTTCCAGGAGGCAGTGAGAACCAGCATCACTTTTCCCCGCTGGCACCTTTGCTGTGGCAGCAAAAGCTGGACGTTTGTCTTTTTTGCTGCGGAGGTTGCCGAAAGCGAAAACAGGTGCTTTTGAGGATGGAGTCCGCAGGAAAGCAGAGAGGGCCAAATTGTCTGTGGCATTTGAAGAGGTTCCAGGAGGCAATGAGGACCAGCATCACTTTTCCCCGCTGGCACCTTTGCTGTGGCAGCAAAAGCTGGACGTTTGTCTTTTTTGCTCCGGAGGCTGCCGAAAGCGAAAACAGGTGCTTTTGAGGATGGAGTCTGCAGGAAAGCAGAGAGGGACAAATTGTCTGTGGCATTTGAAGAGGTTCCAGGAGGCAGTGAGAACCAGCATTACTTTTCCCCGCTGGCACCTTTGCTGTGGCAGCAAAAGCTGGACGTTTGTCTTTTTTGCTCCGGAGGTTGTCGAAAGGGAAAAAAGGTGCTTTTAAGGATGGAGTCCGCAGGAAAGCAGAGAGGGCCAAATTGTCTCTAGCATTTGAAGAGGTTCCAGGAGGCAATGAGGACCAGCATCACTTTTCCCCGCTGGCACCTTTGCTGTGGCAGCAAAAGCTGGACGTTTGTCTTTTTTTCTCCGGAGGTTGCCGAATACGAAAACAGGTGCTTTTGAGGATGGAGTCCGCAGGAAAGCAGAGAGGGCCAAATTTTCTGGGGCATTTGAAAGGGTTCCAGGAGGCAGTGAGAACCAGCATTACTTTTCCCCGCTGGCACCTTTGCTGTGGCAGCAAAAGCTGGACGTTTGTCTTTTTTGCTCCGGAGTCTGCCGAAAGCGAAAACAGGTGCTTTTGAGGATGTAGTCCGCAGGAAAGCAGAGAGGGCCAAATTGTCTGTGGCATTTGAAAGGGTTCCAGGAGGCAGTGAGAACCAGCATTACTTTTCCCCGCTGGCACCTTTGCTGTGGCAGCAAAAGCTGGACGTTTGTCTTTTTTGCTCCGGTGGTTGCCGAAAGCGAAAAAAGGTGCTTTTGAGGATGGAGTCCGCAGGACAGCAGAGAGGGGCAAATTGTCTGTGGCATTTGAAAGGGTTCCAGGAGGCAGTGAGAACCAGCATTACTTTTCCCTGCTGGCACCTTTGCTGTGGCAGCAAAAGCTGGACGTTTGTCTTTTTTGCTCCGGAGGCTGCCGAAAGCGAAAACAGGTGCTTTTGAGGATGGAGTCTGCAGGAAAGCAGAGAGGGACAAATTGTCTGTGGCATTTGAAGAGGTTCCAGGAGGCAGTGAGAACCAGCATTACTTTTCCCTGCTGGCACCTTTGCTGTGGCAGCAAAAGCTGGACGTTTGTCTTTTTTGCTTCGGAGGATGCCGAAAGCGAAAACAGGTGCTTTTGAGGATGGAGTCCGCAGAAAAGCAGAGAGGGCCAAATTGTCTGGGGCATTTGAAGAGGTTCCAGGAGTCAATTAGGACCAGCATTACTTTTCCCCACTGGCACCTTTGCTGTGGCAGCAAAAGCTGGACGTTTGTCTTTTTTGCTCCGGAGGCTGCTGAAAGCGAAAACAGGTGCTTTTTAGGATGGAGTCCGCAGGAAAGCAGAGAGGGCCAAATTGTCTGGGGCATTTGAAAGGGTTCCAGGAGGCAGTGAGGACCAGCATCACTTCTCCCCGCTGGCACCTTTGCTGTGGCAGCAAAAGCTGGACGTTTGTCTTTTTTGCTCCGGAGGCTGCCGAAAGCGAAAACAGGTGCTTTTGAGGATGGAGTCCGCATGAAAGCAGAGAGGGCCAAATTGTCTGGGGCATTTGAAAGGGTTCCAGGAGGCAGTGAGGACCAGCATCACTTTTCCCCGCTGGCACCTTTGCTGTGGCAGCAAAAGCTGGACGTTTGTCTTTTTTGCTCCGGAGGCTGCCGAAAGCGAAAACAGGTGCTTTTGAGGATGGAGTCCGCAGGAAAGCACAGAGGGCCAAATTGTCTGTGGCATTTGAAGAGGTTCCAGGAGGCAGTGAGAACCAGCATTACTTTTCCCCGCTGGCACCTTTGCTGTGGCAGCAAAAGCTGGACGTTTGTCTTTTTTGCTCCTGAGGTTGCCGAAAGCGAAAACAGGTGCTTTTGAGGATGGAGTCCGCATGAAAGCAGAGAGGGCCAAATTGTCTGTGGCATTTGAAAGGGTTCCAGGAGTCAATGAGGACCAGCATTACTTTTCCCCGCTGGCACCTTTGCTGTGGCAGCAAAACTGGACGTTTGTCTTTTTTGATCCGGAGGCTGCCGAAAGCGAAAACAGGTGCTTTTGAGGATGGAGTCCGCAGGAAAGCAGAGAGGGCCAAATTGTCTGTGGCATTTGAAAGAGTTCCAGGAGGTAGTGAGAACCAGCATCACTTTTCCCCGCTGGCACCTTTGCTGTGGCAGCAAAAGCTGGACGTTTGTCTTTTTTGCTCCGGAGGATGCCGAAAGCGAAAACAGGTGCTTTTGAGGATGGAGTCCGCAGGAAAGCAGAGAGGGCCAAATTGTCTGGGGCATTTGAAGAGGTTTCAGGAGTCAATGAGGGCCAGCATCACTTTTCCCTGCTGGCACCTTTGCTGTGGCAGCAAAAGCTGGACGTTTGTCTTTTTTGCTCCGGAGGCTGCCGAAAGCGAAAACAGGTGCTTTTGAGGATGGAGTCCGCAGGAAAGCAGAGAGGGCCAAATTGTCTGGGGCATTTGAAAGGGTTCCAGGAGGCAGTTAGAACCAGCATTACTTTTCCCCGCTGGCACCTTTGCTGTGGCAGCAAAAGCTGGACGTTTGTCTTTTTTGGTCCGGAGGATGCCGAAAGCGAAAACAGGTGCTTTTGAGGATGGAGTCCACAGTAAAGCAGAGAGGGCTAAATTGTCTGGGGCATTTGAAAGGGTTCCAGGAGGCAGTGAGAACCAGCATTACTTTTCCCCGCTGGCACCTTTGGTGTGGCAGCAAAAGCTGGACGTTTGTCTTTTTTGCTCCTGAGGTTGCCGAACGCGAAAACAGGTGCTTTTGAGGATGGAGTCCGCAGGAAAGCAGAGAGGGCCAAATTGTCTCTGGCATTTGAAGAGGTTCCAGGAGGCAATGAGGACCAGCATCACTTTTCCCCGCTGGCACCTTTGCTGTGGCAGCAAAAGCTGGACGTTTGTCTTTTTTGGTCCGGAGGATGCCGAAAGCGAAAACAGGTGCTTTTGAGGATGGAGTCCACAGGAAAGCAGAGAGGGCCAAATTGTCTGGGGCATTTGAAAGGGTTCCAGGAGGCAGTGAGAACCAGCATTACTTTTCCCCGCTGGCACCTTTGCTGTGGCAGCAAAAGCTGGACGTTTGTCTTTTTTGCTCCTGAGGTTGCCGAAAGCGAAAACAGGTGCTTTTGAGGATGGAGTCCGCAGGAAAGCAGAGAGGGCCAAATTGTCTCTGGCATTTGAAGAGGTTCCAGGAGGCAATGAGGACCAGCATCACTTTTCCCCGCTGGCACCTTTGCTGTGGCAGCAAAAGCTGGACGTTTGTCTTTTTTGCTCCGGAGGCTTCCGAAAGCGAAAACAGGTGCTTTTGAGGATGTAGTCCGCAGGAAAGCAGAGAGGGCCAAATTGTCTGGGGCATTTGAAAGGATTCCAGGAGGCAGTGAGGACCAGCATCACTTTTCCCCGCTGGCACCTTTGCTGTGGCAGCAAAAGCTGGACGTTTGTCTTTTTTGGTCCGGAGGATGCCGAAAGCGGAAACAGGTGCTTTTGAGGATGGAGTCCGCAGGAAAGCAGAGAGGGCCAAATTGTCTGGGGCATTTGAAGAGGTTCCAGGAGTCAATCAGGACCAGCATTACTTTTCCCCGCTGGCACCTTTGCTGTGGCAGCAAAAGCTGGACATTTGTCTTTTTTGCTCCTGAGGTTGCCGAAAGCGAAAACAGGTGCTTTTGAGGATGGAGTCCGCAGGAAAGCAGAGAGGGCCAAAGTGTCTGGGGCATTTGAAGAGGTTCCAGGAGGCAGTGAGAACCAGCATTACATTTCCTTACTGGCACCTTTGCTATGGCAGCAAAAGCTGGACGTTTGTCTTTTTTGCTCCTGAGGTTGCCGAAAGCGAAAACAGGTGCTTTTGAGAATGGAGTCCGCAGGAAAGCAGAGAGGGCCAAATTGTCTGTGGCATTTGAAAGGGTTCCAGGAGGCAGTGAGGACCAGCATTACTTTTCCCCGCTGGCACCTTTGCTGTGGCAGCAAAAGCTGGACGTTTGTCTTTTTTGCTCCGGAGGCTGCCGAAAGCGAAAACAGGTGCTTTGGAGGATGGAGTCCGCAGGAAAGCAGAGAGGGCCCAATTGTCTGTAGCATTTGAAAGAGTTCCAGGAGGCAGTGAGAACCAGCATCACTTTTCCCCGCTGGCACCTTTGCTGTGGCAGCAAAAGCTGGACGTTTGTCTTTTTTGCTGCGGAGGTTGCCGAAAGCGAAAACAGGTGCTTTTGAGGATGGAGTCCGCAGGAAAGCAGAGAGGGCCAAATTGTCTGTGGCATTTGAAGAGGTTCCAGGAGGCAATGAGGACCAGCATCACTTTTCCCCGCTGGCACCTTTGCTGTGGCAGCAAAAGCTGGACGTTTGTCTTTTTTGCTCCGGAGGCTGCCGAAAGCGAAAACAGGTGCTTTTGAGGATGGAGTCTGCAGGAAAGCAGAGAGGGACAAATTGTCTGTGGCATTTGAAGAGGTTCCAGGAGGCAGTGAGAACCAGCATTACTTTTCCCCGCTGGCACCTTTGCTGTGGCAGCAAAAGCTGGACGTTTGTCTTTTTTGCTCCGGAGGTTGTCGAAAGGGAAAAAAGGTGCTTTTAAGGATGGAGTCCGCAGGAAAGCAGAGAGGGCCAAATTGTCTCTAGCATTTGAAGAGGTTCCAGGAGGCAATGAGGACCAGCATCACTTTTCCCCGCTGGCACCTTTGCTGTGGCAGCAAAAGCTGGACGTTTGTCTTTTTTTCTCCGGAGGTTGCCGAATACGAAAACAGGTGCTTTTGAGGATGGAGTCCGCAGGAAAGCAGAGAGGGCCAAATTTTCTGGGGCATTTGAAAGGGTTCCAGGAGGCAGTGAGAACCAGCATTACTTTTCCCCGCTGGCACCTTTGCTGTGGCAGCAAAAGCTGGACGTTTGTCTTTTTTGCTCCGGAGTCTGCCGAAAGCGAAAACAGGTGCTTTTGAGGATGTAGTCCGCAGGAAAGCAGAGAGGGCCAAATTGTCTGTGGCATTTGAAAGGGTTCCAGGAGGCAGTGAGAACCAGCATTACTTTTCCCCGCTGGCACCTTTGCTGTGGCAGCAAAAGCTGGACGTTTGTCTTTTTTGCTCCGGTGGTTGCCGAAAGCGAAAAAAGGTGCTTTTGAGGATGGAGTCCGCAGGACAGCAGAGAGGGGCAAATTGTCTGTGGCATTTGAAAGGGTTCCAGGAGGCAGTGAGAACCAGCATTACTTTTCCCTGCTGGCACCTTTGCTGTGGCAGCAAAAGCTGGACGTTTGTCTTTTTTGCTCCGGAGGCTGCCGAAAGCGAAAACAGGTGCTTTTGAGGATGGAGTCTGCAGGAAAGCAGAGAGGGACAAATTGTCTGTGGCATTTGAAGAGGTTCCAGGAGGCAGTGAGAACCAGCATTACTTTTCCCTGCTGGCACCTTTGCTGTGGCAGCAAAAGCTGGACGTTTGTCTTTTTTGCTTCGGAGGATGCCGAAAGCGAAAACAGGTGCTTTTGAGGATGGAGTCCGCAGAAAAGCAGAGAGGGCCAAATTGTCTGGGGCATTTGAAGAGGTTCCAGGAGTCAATTAGGACCAGCATTACTTTTCCCCACTGGCACCTTTGCTGTGGCAGCAAAAGCTGGACGTTTGTCTTTTTTGCTCCGGAGGCTGCTGAAAGCGAAAACAGGTGCTTTTTAGGATGGAGTCCGCAGGAAAGCAGAGAGGGCCAAATTGTCTGGGGCATTTGAAAGGGTTCCAGGAGGCAGTGAGGACCAGCATCACTTCTCCCCGCTGGCACCTTTGCTGTGGCAGCAAAAGCTGGACGTTTGTCTTTTTTGCTCCGGAGGCTGCCGAAAGCGAAAACAGGTGCTTTTGAGGATGGAGTCCGCATGAAAGCAGAGAGGGCCAAATTGTCTGGGGCATTTGAAAGGGTTCCAGGAGGCAGTGAGGACCAGCATCACTTTTCCCCGCTGGCACCTTTGCTGTGGCAGCAAAAGCTGGACGTTTGTCTTTTTTGCTCCGGAGGCTGCCGAAAGCGAAAACAGGTGCTTTTGAGGATGTAGTCCGCAGGAAAGCAGAGAGGGCCAAATTGTCTGTGGCATTTGAAGAGGTTCCAGGAGGCAGTGAGAACCAGCATTACTTTTCCCCGCTGGCACCTTTGCTGTGGCAGCAAAAGCTGGACGTTTGTCTTTTTTGCTCCTGAGGTTGCCGAAAGCGAAAACAGGTGCTTTTGAGGATGGAGTCCGCATGAAAGCAGAGAGGGCCAAATTGTCTGTGGCATTTGAAAGGGTTCCAGGAGTCAATGAGGACCAGCATTACTTTTCCCCGCTGGCACCTTTGCTGTGGCAGCAAAACTGGACGTTTGTCTTTTTTGATCCGGAGGCTGCCGAAAGCGAAAACAGGTGCTTTTGAGGATGGAGTCCGCAGGAAAGCAGAGAGGGCCAAATTGTCTGTGGCATTTGAAAGAGTTCCAGGAGGTAGTGAGAACCAGCATCACTTTTCCCCGCTGGCACCTTTGCTGTGGCAGCAAAAGCTGGACGTTTGTTCTTTTTTGCTCCGGAGGATGCCGAAAGCGAAAACAGGTGCTTTTGAGGATGGAGTCCGCAGGAAAGCAGAGAGGGCCAAATTGTCTGGGGCATTTGAAGAGGTTTCAGGAGTCAATGAGGGCCAGCATCACTTTTCCCTGCTGGCACCTTTGCTGTGGCAGCAAAAGCTGGACGTTTGTCTTTTTTGCTCCGGAGGCTGCCGAAAGCGAAAACAGGTGCTTTTGAGGATGGAGTCCGCAGGAAAGCAGAGAGGGCCAAATTGTCTGGGGCATTTGAAAGGGTTCCAGGAGGCAGTTAGAACCAGCATTACTTTTCCCCGCTGGCACCTTTGCTGTGGCAGCAAAAGCTGGACGTTTGTCTTTTTTGGTCCGGAGGATGCCGAAAGCGAAAACAGGTGCTTTTGAGGATGGAGTCCACAGTAAAGCAGAGAGGGCTAAATTGTCTGGGGCATTTGAAAGGGTTCCAGGAGGCAGTGAGAACCAGCATTACTTTTCCCCGCTGGCACCTTTGCTGTGGCAGCAAAAGCTGGACGTTTGTCTTTTTTGCTCCTGAGGTTGCCGAACGCGAAAACAGGTGCTTTTGAGGATGGAGTCCGCAGGAAAGCAGAGAGGGCCAAATTGTCTCTGGCATTTGAAGAGGTTCCAGGAGGCAATGAGGACCAGCATCACTTTTCCCCGCTGGCACCTTTGCTGTGGCAGCAAAAGCTGGACGTTTGTCTTTTTTGGTCCGGAGGATGCCGAAAGCGAAAACAGGTGCTTTTGAGGATGGAGTCCACAGGAAAGCAGAGAGGGCCAAATTGTCTGGGGCATTTGAAAGGGTTCCAGGAGGCAGTGAGAACCAGCATTACTTTTCCCCGCTGGCACCTTTGCTGTGGCAGCAAAAGCTGGACGTTTGTCTTTTTTGCTCCTGAGGTTGCCGAAAGCGAAAACAGGTGCTTTTGAGGATGGAGTCCGCAGGAAAGCAGAGAGGGCCAAATTGTCTCTGGCATTTGAAGAGGTTCCAGGAGGCAATGAGGACCAGCATCACTTTTCCCCGCTGGCACCTTTGCTGTGGCAGCAAAAGCTGGACGTTTGTCTTTTTTGCTCCGGAGGCTTCCGAAAGTGAAAACAGGTGCTTTTGAGGATGTAGTCCGCAGGAAAGCAGAGAGGGCCAAATTGTCTGGGGCATTTGAAAGGATTCCAGGAGGCAGTGAGGACCAGCATCACTTTTCCCCGCTGGCACCTTTGCTGTGGCAGCAAAAGCTGGACGTTTGTCTTTTTTGGTCCGGAGGATGCCGAAAGCGGAAACAGGTGCTTTTGAGGATGGAGTCCGCAGGAAAGCAGAGAGGGCCAAATTGTCTGGGGCATTTGAAGAGGTTCCAGGAGTCAATCAGGACCAGCATTACTTTTCCCCGCTGGCACCTTTGCTGTGGCAGCAAAAGCTGGACATTTGTCTTTTTTGTTCCTGAGGTTGCCGAAAGCGAAAACAGGTGCTTTTGAGGATGGAGTCCGCATGAAAGCAGAGAGGGCCAAATTGTCTGGGGCATTTGAAGAGGTTCCAGGAGGCAGTGAGAACCAGCATTACATTTCCTTACTGGCACCTTTGCTATGGCAGCAAAAGCTGGACGTTTGTCTTTTTTGCTCCGGAGGTTGCCGAAAGCGAAAACAGGTGCTTTTGAGAATGGAGTCCGCAGGAAAGCAGAGAGGGCCAAATTGTCTGTGGCATTTGAAAGGGTTCCAGGAGGCAGTGAGAACCAGCATTACTTTTCCCCGCTGGCACCTTTGCTGTGGCAGCAAAAGCTGGACGTTTGTCTTTTTTGCTCCGGAGGCTGTCGAAAGCGAAAACAGGTGCTTTGGAGGATGGAGTCCGCAGGAAAGCAGAGAGGGCCAAATTGTCTGTAGCATTTGAAAGAGTTCCAGGAGGCAGTGAGAACCAGCATCACTTTTCCCCGCTGGCACCTTTGCTGTGGCAGCAAAAGCTGGACGTTTGTCTTTTTTGCTCCGGAGGTTGCCGAAAGCGAAAACAGGTGCTTTTGAGGATGGAGTCCGCAGGAAAGCAGAGAGGGCCAAATTGTCGGTGGCATTTGAAGAGGTTCCAGGAGGCAATGAGGACCAGCATCACTTTTCCCCGCTGGCACCTTTGCTGTGGCAGCAAAAGCTGGACGTTTGTCTTTTTTGCTCCGGAGGCTGCCGAAAGCGAAAACAGGTGCTTTTGAGGATGGAGTCTGCAGGAAAGCAGAGAGGGACAAATTGTCTGTGGCATTTGAAGAGGTTCCAGGAGGCAGTGAGAACCAGCATTACTTTTCCCCGCTGGCACCTTTGCTGTGGCAGCAAAAGCTGGACGTTTGTCTTTTTTGCTCCGGAGGCTGCCGAAAGCGAAAACAGGTGCTTTTGAGGATGGAGTCCGCAGGAAAGCAGAGAGGGCCAAATTGTCTGGGGCATTTGAAGAGGTTCCAGGAGTCAATGAGGACCAGCATTACTTTTCCCCGCTGGCACCTTTGCTGTGGCAGCAAAAGCTGGACGTTTGTCTTTTTTGCTCCGGAGGCTGCCGAAAGCGAAAACAGGTGCTTTTGAGGATGGAGTCCGCAGGAAAGCAGAGAGGGCCAAATTGTCTGGGGCATTTGAAAGGGTTCCAGGAGGCAGTGAGGACCAGCATCTCTTTTCCCCGCTGGCACCTTTGCTGTGGCAGCAAAAGCTGGACGTTTGTCTTTTTTGCTCCGGAGGCTGCCGAAAGCGAAAACAGGTGCTTTTGAGGATGGAGTCCGCAGGAAAGCAGAGAGGGCCAAATTGTCTGGGGCATTTGAAGAGGTTCCAGGAGGCAGTGAGGACCAGCATTACTTTTCCCCGCTGGCACCTTTGCTGTGGCAGCAAAAGCTGGACATTTGTCTTTTTTGCTCCTGAGGTTGCCGAAAGCGAAAACAGGTGCTTTTGAGGATGGAGTCCGCAGGAAAGCAGAGAGGGCCAAATTGTCTGGGGCATTTGAAGAGGTTCCAGGAGGCAGTGAGAACCAGCATTACATTTCCTTACTGGCACCTTTGCTATGGCAGCAAAAGCTGGACGTTTGTCTTTTTTGCTCCTGAGGTTGCCGAAAGCGAAAACAGGTGCTTTTGAGAATGGAGTCCGCAGGAAAGCAGAGAGGGCCAAATTGTCTGTGGCATTTGAAAGGGTTCCAGGAGGCAGTGAGGACCAGCATTACTTTTCCCCGCTGGCACCTTTGCCGAGGCAGCAAAAGCTGGACGTTTGTCTTTTTTGCTCCGGAGGCTGTCGAAAGCGAAAACAGGTGCTTTGGAGGATGGAGTCCGCAGGAAAGCAGAGAGGGCCAAATTGTCTGTAGCATTTGAAAGAGTTCCAGGAGGCAGTGAGAACCAGCATCACTTTTCCCCGCTGGCACCTTTGCTGTGGCAGCAAAAGCTGGACGTTTGTCTTTTTTGCTCCGGAGGATGCCGAAAGCGAAAACAGGTGCTTTTGAGGATGGAGTCCGCAGGAAAGCAGAGAGGGCCAAATTGTCTGTGGCATTTGAAGAGGTTCCAGGAGGCAATGAGGACCAGCATCACTTTTCCCCGCTGGCACCTTTGCTGTGGCAGCAAAAGCTGGACGTTTGTCTTTTTTGCTCCGGAGGCTGCCGAAAGCGAAAACAGGTGCTTTTGAGGATGGAGTCTGCAGGAAAGCAGAGAGGGACAAATTGTCTGTGGCATTTGAAGAGGTTCCAGGAGGCAGTGAGAACCAGCATTACTTTTCCCCGCTGGCACCTTTGCTGTGGCAGCAAAAGCTGGACGTTTGTCTTTTTTGCTCCGGAGGTTGTCGAAAGGGAAAAAAGGTGCTTTTAAGGATGGAGTCCGCAGGAAAGCAGAGAGGGCCAAATTGTCTCTAGCATTTGAAGAGGTTCCAGGAGGCAATGAGGACCAGCATCACTTTTCCCCGCTGGCACCTTTGCTGTGGCAGCAAAAGCTGGACGTTTGTCTTTTTTGCTCCGGAGGCTGCCGAAAACGAAAACAGGTGCTTTTGAGGATGGAGTCCGCAGGAAAGCAGAGAGGGCCAAATTTTCTGGGGCATTTGAAAGGGTTCCAGGAGGCAGTGAGAACCAGCATTACTTTTCCCCGCTGGCACCTTTGCTGTGGCAGCAAAAGCTGGACGTTTGTCTTTTTTGCTCCGGAGTCTGCCGAAAGCGAAAACAGGTGCTTTTGAGGATGTAGTCCGCAGGAAAGCAGAGAGGGCCAAATTGTCTGTGGCATTTGAAAGGGTTCCAGGAGGCAGTGAGAACCAGCATTACTTTTCCCCGCTGGCACCTTTGCTGTGGCAGCAAAAGCTGGACGTTTGTCTTTTTTGCTCCTGAGGTTGCCGAAAGCGAAAAAAGGTGCTTTTGAGGATGGAGTCCGCAGGACAGCAGAGAGGGGCAAATTGTCTGTGGCATTTGAAAGGGTTCCAGGAGGCAGTGAGAACCAGCATTACTTTTCCCTGCAGGCACCTTTGCTGTGGCAGCAAAAGCTGGACGTTTGTCTTTTTTGCTCCGGAGGCTGCCGAAAGCGAAAACAGGTGCTTTTAAGGATGGAGTCCGCAGGAAAGCAGAGAGGGCCAAATTGTCTTTGGCATTTGAAAGAGTTCCAGGAGGCAGTGAGAACCAGCATCACTTTTCCCCGCTGGCACCTTTGCTGTGGCAGCAAAAGCTGGACGTTTGTCTTTTTTGCTCCGGAGGCTGCCGAAAGCGAAAACAGGTGCTTTTGAGGATGGAGTCCGCAGAAAAGCAGAGAGGGCCAAATTGTCTGGGGCATTTGAAGAGGTTCCAGGAGTCAATTAGGACCAGCATTACTTTTCCCCGCTGGCACCTTTGCTGTGGCAGCAAAAGCTGGACGTTTGTCTTTTTTGCTCCGGAGGCTGCCGAAAGCGAAAACAGGTGCTTTTTAGGATGGAGTCCGCAGGAAAGCAGAGAGGGCCAAATTGTCTGTGGCATTTGAAAGGGTTCCAGGAGGCAGTGAGGACCAGCATCACTTCTCCCCGCTGGCACCTTTGCTGTGGCAGCAAAAGCTGGACGTTTGTCTTTTTTGCTCCGGAGGCTGCCGAAAGCGAAAACAGGTGCTTTTGAGGATGGAGTCCGCATGAAAGCAGAGAGGGCCAAATTGTCTGGGGCATTTGAAAGGGTTCCAGGAGGCAGTGAGGACCAGCATTACTTTTCCCCGCTGGCACCTTTGCTGTGGCAGCAAAAGCTGGACGTTTGTCTTTTTTGCTCCGGAGGCTGCCGAAAGCGAAAACAGGTGCTTTTGAGGATGGAGTCCGCAGGAAAGCAGAGAGGGCCAAATTGTCTGTGGCATTTGAAGAGGTTCCAGGAGGCAGTGAGAACCAGCATTACTTTTCCCCGCTGGCACCTTTGCTGTGGCAGCAAAAGCTGGACGTTTGTCTTTTTTGCTCCTGAGGTTGCCGAAAGCGAAAACAGGTGCTTTTGAGGATGGAGTCCGCAGGAAAGCAGAGAGGGCCAAATTGTCTGTGGCATTTGAAAGGGTTCCAGGAGTCAATGAGGACCAGCATTACTTTTCCCTGCTGGCACCTTTGCTGTGGCAGCAAAACTGGACGTTTGTCTTTTTTGATCCGGAGGCTGCCGAAAGCGAAAACAGGTGCTTTTGAGGATGGAGTCCGCAGGAAAGCAGAGAGGGCCAAATTGTCTGTGGCATTTGAAAGAGTTCCAGGAGGTAGTGAGAACCAGCATCACTTTTCCCCGCTGGCACCTTTGCTGTGGCAGCAAAAGCTGGACGTTTGTCTTTTTTGCTCCGGAGGATGCCGAAAGCGAAAACAGGTGCTTTTGAGGATGGAGTCCGCAGGAAAGCAGAGAGGGCCAAATTGTCTGGGGCATTTGAAGAGGTTTCAGGAGTCAATGAGGGCCAGCATCACTTTTCCCTGCTGGCACCTTTGCTGTGGCAGCAAAAGCTGGACGTTTGTCTTTTTTGCTCCGGAGGCTGCCGAAAGCGAAAACAGGTGCTTTTGAGGATGGAGTCCGCAGGAAAGCAGAGAGGGCCAAATTGTCTGGGGCATTTGAAAGGGTTCCAGGAGGCAGTTAGAACCAGCATTACTTTTCCCCGCTGGCACCTTTGCTGTGGCAGCAAAAGCTGGACGTTTGTCTTTTTTGGTCCGGAGGCTGCCGAAAGCGAAAACAGGTGCTTTTGAGGATGGAGTCCACAGGAAAGCAGAGAGGGCCAAATTGTCTGGGGCATTTGAAAGGGTTCCAGGAGGCAGTGAGAACCAGCATTACTTTTCCCCGCTGGCACCTTTGCTGTGGCAGCAAAAGCTGGACGTTTGTCTTTTTTGCTCCTGAGGTTGCCGAAAGCGAAAACAGGTGCTTTTGAGGATGGAGTCCGCAGGAAAGCAGAGAGGGCCAAATTGTCTGGGGCATTTGAAGAGGTTCCAGGAGGCAGTGAGAACCAGCGTTACTTTTCCCCGCTGGCACCTTTGCTATGGCACCAAAAGCTGGACGTTTATATTTTTGCTCCGGAGGATGCCGAAAGCAAAAAAAGGTGCTTTTGAGGATGGAGTCCGCAGGAAAGCAGAGAGGGCCAAATTGTCTGGGGCATTTGAAGAGGTTCCAGGAGTCAATGAGGACCAGCATTACTTTTCCCCGCTGGCACCTTTGCTGTGGCAGCAAAAGCTGGACGTTTGTCTTTTTTGCTCCGGAGGCTGCCGAAAGCGAAAACAGGTGCTTTTGAGGATGGAGTCCGCAGGAAAGCAGAGAGGGCCAAATTGTCTGGGGCATTTGAAAGGGTTCCAGGAGGCAGTTAGAACCAGCATTACTTTTCCCCGCTGGCACCTTTGCTGTGGCAGCAAAAGCTGGACGTTTGTCTTTTTTGGTCCGGAGGCTGCCGAAAGCGAAAACAGGTGCTTTTGAGGATGGAGTCCACAGGAAAGCAGAGAGGGCCAAATTGTCTGGGGCATTTGAAAGGGTTCCAGGAGGCAGTGAGAACCAGCATTACTTTTCCCCGCTGGCACCTTTGCTGTGGCAGCAAAAGCTGGACGTTTGTCTTTTTTGCTCCTGAGGTTGCCGAAAGCGAAAACAGGTGCTTTTGAGGATGGAGTCCGCAGGAAAGCAGAGAGGGCCAAATTGTCTGGGGCATTTGAAGAGGTTCCAGGAGGCAGTGAGAACCAGCGTTACTTTTCCCCGCTGGCACCTTTGCTATGGCACCAAAAGCTGGACGTTTATATTTTTGCTCCGGAGGATGCCGAAAGCAAAAAAAGGTGCTTTTGAGGATGGAGTCCGCAGGAAAGCAGAGAGGGCCAAATTGTCTGGGGCATTTGAAGAGGTTCCAGGAGTCAATGAGGACCAGCATTACTTTTCCCCGCTGGCACCTTTGCTGTGGCAGCAAAAGCTGGACGTTTGTCTTTTTTGCTCCGGAGGCTGCCGAAAGCGAAAACAGGTGCTTTTGAGGATGGAGTCCGCAGGAAAGCAGAGAGGGCCAAATTGTCTGTGGCATTTGAAAGGGTTCCAGGAGGCAGTGAGGACCAGCATCTCTTTTCCCCGCTGGCACCTTTGCTGTGGCAGCAAAAGCTGGACGTTTGTCTTTTTTGCTCCGGAGGCTGCCGAAAGCGAAAACAGGTGCTTTTGAGGATGGAGTCCGCAGGAAAGCAGAGAGGGCCAAATTGTCTGGGGCATTTGAAGAGGTTCCAGGAGGCAGTGAGGACCAGCATTACTTTTCCCCGCTGGCACCTTTGCTGTGGCAGCAAAAGCTGGACATTTGTCTTTTTTGCTCCTGAGGTTGCCGAAAGCGAAAACAGGTGCTTTTGAGGATGGAGTCCGCAGGAAAGCAGAGAGGGCCAAATTGTCTGGGGCATTTGAAGAGGTTCCAGGAGGCAGTGAGAACCAGCATTACATTTCCTTACTGGCACCTTTGCTGTGGCAGCAAAAGCTGGACGTTTGTCTTTTTTGCTCCGGTGGTTGCCGAAAGCGAAAAAAGGTGCTTTTGAGGATGGAGTCCGCAGGACAGCAGAGAGGGGCAAATTGTCTGTGGCATTTGAAAGGGTTCCAGGAGGCAGTGAGAACCAGCATTACTTTTCCCTGCAGGCACCTTTGCTGTGGCAGCAAAAGCTGGACGTTTGTCTTTTTTGCTCCGGAGGCTGCCGAAAGCGAAAACAGGTGCTTTTAAGGATGGAGTCCGCAGGAAAGCAGAGAGGGCCAAATTGTCTTTGGCATTTGAAAGAGTTCCAGGAGGCAGTGAGAACCAGCATCACTTTTCCCCGCTGGCACCTTTGCTGTGGCAGCAAAAGCTGGACGTTTTTCTTTTTTGCTCCGGAGGCTGCCGAAAGCGAAAACAGGTGCTTTTGAGGATGGAGTCCGCAGAAAAGCAGAGAGGGCCAAATTGTCTGGGGCATTTGAAGAGGTTCCAGGAGTCAATTAGGACCAGCATTACTTTTCCCCGCTGGCACCTTTGCTGTGGCAGCAAAAGCTGGACGTTTGTCTTTTTTGCTCCGGAGGCTGCCGAAAGCGAAAACAGGTGCTTTTTAGGATGGAGTCCGCAGGAAAGCAGAGAGGGCCAAATTGTCTGTGGCATTTGAAAGGGTTCCAGGAGGCAGTGAGGACCAGCATCACTTCTCCCCGCTGGCACCTTTGCTGTGGCAGCAAAAGCTGGACGTTTGTCTTTTTTGCTCCGGAGGCTGCCGAAAGCGAAAACAGGTGCTTTTGAGGATGGAGTCCGCATGAAAGCAGAGAGGGCCAAATTGTCTGGGGCATTTGAAAGGGTTCCAGGAGGCAGTGAGGACCAGCATTACTTTTCCCCGCTGGCACCTTTGCTGTGGCAGCAAAAGCTGGACGTTTGTCTTTTTTGCTCCGGAGGCTGCCGAAAGCGAAAACAGGTGCTTTTGAGGATGGAGTCCGCAGGAAAGCAGAGAGGGCCAAATTGTCTGTGGCATTTGAAGAGGTTCCAGGAGGCAGTGAGAACCAGCATTACTTTTCCCCGCTGGCACCTTTGCTGTGGCAGCAAAAGCTGGACGTTTGTCTTTTTTGCTCCTGAGGTTGCCGAAAGCGAAAACAGGTGCTTTTGAGGATGGAGTCCGCAGGAAAGCAGAGAGGGCCAAATTGTCTGTGGCATTTGAAAGGGTTCCAGGAGTCAATGAGGACCAGCATTACTTTTCCCTGCTGGCACCTTTGCTGTGGCAGCAAAACTGGACGTTTGTCTTTTTTGATCCGGAGGCTGCCGAAAGCGAAAACAGGTGCTTTTGAGGATGGAGTCCGCAGGAAAGCAGAGAGGGCCAAATTGTCTGTGGCATTTGAAAGAGTTCCAGGAGGTAGTGAGAACCAGCATCACTTTTCCCCGCTGGCACCTTTGCTGTGGCAGCAAAAGCTGGACGTTTGTCTTTTTTGCTCCGGAGGATGCCGAAAGCGAAAACAGGTGCTTTTGAGGATGGAGTCCGCAGGAAAGCAGAGAGGGCCAAATTGTCTGGGGCATTTGAAGAGGTTTCAGGAGTCAATGAGGGCCAGCATCACTTTTCCCTGCTGGCACCTTTGCTGTGGCAGCAAAAGCTGGACGTTTGTCTTTTTTGCTCCGGAGGCTGCCGAAAGCGAAAACAGGTGCTTTTGAGGATGGAGTCCGCAGGAAAGCAGAGAGGGCCAAATTGTCTGGGGCATTTGAAAGGGTTCCAGGAGGCAGTTAGAACCAGCATTACTTTTCCCCGCTGGCACCTTTGCTGTGGCAGCAAAAGCTGGACGTTTGTCTTTTTTGGTCCGGAGGATGCCGAAAGCGAAAACAGGTGCTTTTGAGGATGGAGTCCACAGGAAAGCAGAGAGGGCCAAATTGTCTGGGGCATTTGAAAGGGTTCCAGGAGGCAGTGAGAACCAGCATTACTTTTCCCCGCTGGCACCTTTGCTGTGGCAGCAAAAGCTGGACGTTTGTCTTTTTTGCTCCTGAGGTTGCCGAAAGCGAAAACAGGTGCTTTTGAGGATGGAGTCCGCAGGAAAGCAGAGAGGGCCAAATTGTCTGTGGCATTTGAAAGGGTTCCAGGAGGCAGTGAGGACCAGCATCACTTTTCCCCGCTGGCACCTTTGCTGTGGCAGCAAAAGCTGGACGTTTGTCTTTTTTGCTCCGGAGGCTGCCGAAAGCGAAAACAGGTGCTTTTTAGGATGGAGTCCGCAGGAAAGCAGAGAGGGCCAAATTGTGTGGGGTATTTGAAGAGGTTCCAGGAGGCAGTGAGAACCAGCGTTACTTTTCCCCGCTGGCACCTTTGCTATGGCACCAAAAGCTGGACGTTTATATTTTTGCTCCGGAGGATGCCGAAAGCGAAAAAAGGTGCTTTTGAGGATGGAGTCCGCAGGAAAGCAGAGAGGGCCAAATTGTCTGGGGCATTTGAAGAGGTTCCAGGAGGCAATGAGGACCAGCATTACTTTTCCCCACTGGCACCTTTGCTGTGGCATCAAAAGCTGGAAGTTTGTCTTTTTTGCTCTGGAGGCTGCAGAAAGCGAAAACAGGTGCTTTTGAGGATGGAGTCCGCAGGAAAGCAGAGAGGGCCAAATTGTCTGGGGCATTTGAAGAGGTTCCAGGAGTCAATTAGGACCAGCATTACTTTTCCCCGCTGGCACCTTTGCTGTGGCAGCAAAAGCTGGACGTTTGTCTTTTTTGCTCCGGAGGCTGCCGAAAGCGAAAACAGGTGCTTTTTAGGATGGAGTCCGCAGGAAAGCAGAGAGGGCCAAATTGTCTGTGGCATTTGAAAGGGTTCCAGGAGGCAGTGAGGACCAGCATCACTTCTCCCCGCTGGCACCTTTGCTGTGGCAGCAAAAGCTGGACGTTTGTCTTTTTTGCTCCGGAGGCTGCCGAAAGCGAAAACAGGTGCTTTTGAGGATGGAGTCCGCATGAAAGCAGAGAGGGCCAAATTGTCTGGGGCATTTGAAAGGGTTCCAGGAGGCACTGAGAACCAGCATTAGTTTTCCCCGCTGGCACCTTTGCTGTGGCAGCAAAAGCTGGACGTTTGTCTTTTTTGCTCCGGAGGCTGCCGAAAGCGAAAACAGGTGCTTTTGAGGATGGAGTCCGCAGGAAAGCACAGAGGGCCAAATTGTCTGTGGCATTTGAAGAGGTTCCAGGAGGCAGTGAGAACCAGCATTACTTTTCTCCGCTGGCACCTTTGCTGTGGCAGCAAAAGCTGGACGTTTGTCTTTTTTGCTCCTGAGGTTGCCGAAAGCGAAAACAGGTGCTTTTGAGGATGGAGTCCGCATGAAAGCAGAGAGGGCCAAATTGTCTGTGGCATTTGAAAGGGTTCCAGGAGTCAATGAGGACCAGCATTACTTTTCCCCGCTGGCACCTTTGCTGTGGCAGCAAAAGCTGGACGTTTGTCTTTTTTGATCCGGAGGCTGCCGAAAGCGAAAACAGGTGCTTTTGAGGATGGAGTCCGCAGGAAAGCAGAGAGTGCCAAATTGTCTGTGGCATTTGAAAGAGTTCCAGGAGGTAGTGAGAACCAGCATCACTTTTCCCCGCTGGCACCTTTGCTGTGGCAGCAAAAGCTGGACGTTTGTCTTTTTTGCTCCGGAGGTTGTCGAAAGGGAAAAAAGGTGCTTTTAAGGATGGAGTCCGCAGGAAAGCAGAGAGGGCCAAATTGTCTCTAGCATTTGAAGAGGTTCCAGGAGGCAATGAGGACCAGCATCACTTTTCCCCGCTGGCACCTTTGCTGTGGCAGCAAAAGCTGGACGTTTGTCTTTTTTTCTCCGGAGGCTGCCGAAAACGAAAACAGGTGCTTTTGAGGATGGAGTCCGCAGGAAAGCAGAGAGGGCCAAATTTTCTGGGGCATTTGAAAGGGTTCCAGGAGGCAGTGAGAACCAGCATTACTTTTCCCCGCTGGCACCTTTGCTGTGGCAGCAAAAGCTGGACGTTTGTCTTTTTTGCTCCGGAGTCTGCCGAAAGCGAAAACAGGTGCTTTTGAGGATGTAGTCCGCAGGAAAGCAGAGAGGGCCAAATTGTCTGTGGCATTTGAAAGGGTTCCAGGAGGCAGTGAGAACCAGCATTACTTTTCCCCGCTGGCACCTTTGCTGTGGCAGCAAAAGCTGGACGTTTGTCTTTTTTGCTCCGGAGGCTGCCGAAAGCGAAAACAGGTGCTTTTGAGGATGGAGTCCGCAGGAAAGCAGAGAGGGCCAAATTGTCTTTGGCATTTGAAAGAGTTCCAGGAGGCAGTGAGAACCAGCATCACTTTTCCCCGCTGGCACCTTTGCTGTGGCAGCAAAAGCTGGACGTTTGTCTTTTTTGCTCCGGAGGCTGCCGAAAGCGAAAACAGGTGCTTTTGAGGATGGAGTCTGCAGGAAAGCAGAGAGGGACAAATTGTCTGTGGCATTTGAAGAGGTTCCAGGAGGCAGTGAGAACCAGCATTACTTTTCCCTGCTGGCACCTTTGCTGTGGCAGCAAAAGCTGGACGTTTGTCTGTTTTGCTCCGGAGGCTGCCGAAAGCGAAAACAGGTGCTTTTGAGGATGGAGTCCGCAGAAAAGCAGAGAGGGCCAAATTGTCTGGGGCATTTGAAGAGGTTCCAGGAGTCAATTAGGACCAGCATTACTTTTCCCCGCTGGCACCTTTGCTGTGGCAGCAAAAGCTGGACGTTTGTCTTTTTTGCTCCGGAGGCTGCCGAAAGCGAAAACAGGTGCTTTTTAGGATGGAGTCCGCATGAAAGCAGAGAGGGCCAAATTGTCTGGGGCATTTGAAAGGGTTCCAGGAGGCAGTGAGGACCAGCATCACTTCTCCCCGCTGGCACCTTTGCTGTGGCAGCAAAAGCTGGACGTTTGTCTTTTTTGCTCCAGAGGCTGCCGAAAGCGAAAACAGGTGCTTTTGAGGATGGAGTCCGCATGAAAGCAGAGAGGGCCAAATTGTCTGGGGCATTTGAAAGGGTTCCAGGAGTCAATGAGGACCAGCATTACTTTTCCCCGCTGGCACCTTTGCTGTGGCAGCAAAACTGGACGTTTGTCTTTTTTGATCCGGAGGCTGCCGAAAGCGAAAACAGGTGCTTTTGAGGATGGAGTCCGCAGGAAAGCAGAGAGGGCCAAATTGTCTGTGGCATTTGAAAGAGTTCCAGGAGGTAGTGAGAACCAGCATCACTTTTCCCCGCTGGCACCTTTGCTGTGGCAGCAAAAGCTGGACGTTTGTCTTTTTTGCTCCGGAGGATGCCGAAAGCGAAAACAGGTGCTTTTGAGGATGGAGTCCGCAGGAAAGCAGAGAGGGCCAAATTGTCTGGGGCATTTGAAGAGGTTTCAGGAGTCAATGAGGGCCAGCATCACTTTTCCCTGCTGGCACCTTTGCTGTGGCAGCAAAAGCTGGACGTTTGTCTTTTTTGCTCCGGAGGCTGCCGAAAGCGAAAACAGGTGCTTTTGAGGATGGAGTCCGCAGGAAAGCAGAGAGGGCCAAATTGTGTGGGGTATTTGAAGAGGTTCCAGGAGGCAGTGAGAACCAGCGTTACTTTTCCCCGCTGGCACCTTTGCTATGGCACCAAAAGCTGGACGTTTATATTTTTGCTCCGGAGGATGCCGAAAGCGAAAAAAGGTGCTTTTGAGGATGGAGTCCGCAGGAAAGCAGAGAGGGCCAAATTGTCTGGGGCATTTGAAGAGGTTCCAGGAGGCAATGAGGACCAGCATTACTTTTCCCCACTGGCACCTTTGCTGTGGCATCAAAAGCTGGAAGTTTGTCTTTTTTGCTCTGGAGGCTGCAGAAAGCGAAAACAGGTGCTTTTGAGGATGGAGTCCGCAGGAAAGCAGAGAGGGCCAAATTGTCTGGGGCATTTGAAGAGGTTCCAGGAGTCAATTAGGACCAGCATTACTTTTCCCCGCTGGCACCTTTGCTGTGGCAGCAAAAGCTGGACGTTTGTCTTTTTTGCTCCGGAGGCTGCCGAAAGCGAAAAAAGGTGCTTTTGAGGATGGAGTCCGCAGGAAAGCAGAGAGGGCCAAATTGTCTGGGGCATTTGAAAGGGTTCCAGGAGGCAGTGAGGACCAGCATCACTTCTCCCCGCTGGCACCTTTGCTGTGGCAGCAAAAGCTGGACGTTTGTCTTTTTTGCTCCGGAGGCTGCCGAAAGCGAAAACAGGTGCTTTTGAGGATGGAGTCCGCATGAAAGCAGAGAGGGCCAAATTGTCTGGGGCATTTGAAAGGGTTCCAGGAGGCAGTGAGGACCAGCATCACTTTTCCCCGCTGGCACCTTTGCTGTGGCAGCAAAAGCTGGACGTTTGTCTTTTTTGCTCCGGAGGCTGCCGAAAGCGAAAACAGGTGCTTTTGAGGATGGAGTCCGCAGGAAAGCACAGAGGGCCAAATTGTCTGTGGCATTTGAAGAGGTTCCAGGAGGCAGTGAGAACCAGCATTACTTTTCTCCGCTGGCACCTTTGCTGTGGCAGCAAAAGCTGGACGTTTGTCTTTTTTGCTCCTGAGGTTGCCGAAAGCGAAAACAGGTGCTTTTGAGGATGGAGTCCACATGAAAGCAGAGAGGGCCAAATTGTCTGTGGCATTTGAAAGGGTTCCAGGAGTCAATGAGGACCAGCATTACTTTTCCCCGCTGGCACCTTTGCTGTGGCAGCAAAAGCTGGACGTTTGTCTTTTTTGATCCGGAGGCTGCCGAAAGTGAAAACAGGTGCTTTTGAGGATGGAGTCCGCAGGAAAGCAGAGAGGGCCAAATTGTCTGTGGCATTTGAAAGAGTTCCAGGAGGTAGTGAGAACCAGCATCACTTTTCCCCGCTGGCACCTTTGCTGTGGCAGCAAAAGCTGGACGTTTGTCTTTTTTGCTCCGGAGGATGCCGAAAGCGAAAACAGGTGCTTTTGAGGATGGAGTCCGCAGGAAAGCAGAGAGGGCCAAATTGTCTGGGGCATTTGAAGAGGTTTCAGGAGTCAATGAGGGCCAGCATCACTTTTCCCTGCTGGCACCTTTGCTGTGTCAGCAAAAGCTGGACGTTTGTCTTTTTTGCTCCGGAGGCTGCCGAAAGCGAAAACAGGTGCTTTTGAGGATGGAGTCCGCAGGAAAGCAGAGAGGGCCAAATTGTCTGGGGCATTTGAAAGGGTTCCAGGAGGCAGTTAGAACCAGCATTACTTTTCCCCGCTGGCACCTTTGCTGTGGCAGCAAAAGCTGGACGTTTGTCTTTTTTGGTCCGGAGGATGCCGAAAGCGAAAACAGGTGCTTTTGAGGATGGAGTCCACAGGAAAGCAGAGAGGGCCAAATTGTCTGGGGCATTTGAAAGGGTTCCAGGAGGCAGTGAGAACCAGCATTACTTTTCCCCGCTGGCACCTTTGCTGTGGCAGCAAAAGCTGGACGTTTGTCTTTTTTGCTCCTGAGGTTGCCGAAAGCGAAAACAGGTGCTTTTGAGGATGGAGTCCGCAGGAAAGCAGAGAGGGCCAAATTGTCTGTGGCATTTGAAAGGGTTCCAGGAGGCAGTGAGGACCAGCATCACTTTTCCCCGCTGGCACCTTTGCTGTGGCAGCAAAAGCTGGACGTTTGTCTTTTTTGCTCCGGAGGCTGCCGAAAGCGAAAACAGGTGCTTTTGAGGATGGAGTCCGCAGGAAAGCAGAGAGGGCCAAATTGTGTGGTGCATTTGAAGAGGTTCCAGGAGGCAATGAGGACCAGCATTACTTTTCCCCGCTGGCGCCTTTGCTGTGGCAGCAAAAGCTGGACGTTTATCTTTTTTGCTCCGGAGGCTTCCGAAAGCGAAAACAGGTGCTTTTGAGGATGGAGTCCGCAGGAAAGCAGAGAGTGCCAAATTGTCTGGGGCATTTGAAGAGGTTCCAGGAGGCAATGAGGACCAGCATTACTTTGCCCCGCTGGCACCTTTGCTGTGGCAGCAAAAGCTGGAAGTTTGTCTTTTTTGCTCCGGAGGATGCCGAAAGCGAAAACAGGTGCTTTTGAGGATGGAGTCCGCAGGAAAGCAGAGAGGGCCAAATTGTCTGTGGCATTTGAAAGGGTTCCAGGAGGCAGTGAGAACCAGCATTACTTTTCCCCGCTGGCACCTTTGCTATGGCAGCAAAAGCTGGACGTTTGTCTTTTTTGCTCCGGAGGCTGCCGAAAGCGAAAACAGGTGCTTTTGAGGATGGAGTCCGCAGGAAAGCAGAGAGGGCCAAATTGTATGGGGCATTTGAAGAGGTTCCAGGAGGCAATGAGGACCAGCATCACTTTTCCCTGCTGGCGCCTTTGCTGTGGCAGCAAAAGCTGGACGTTTGTCTTTTTTGCTCCGGAGGTTGCCGAAAGCGAAAACAGGTGCTTTTGAGGATGGAGTCCGCAGGAAAGCAGAGAGTGCCAAATTGTCTGTGGCATTTGAAAGGGTTCCAGGAGGCAGTGAGAACCAGCATTACTTTTCCCCGCTGGCACCTTTGCTGTGGCAGCAAAAGCTGGACGTTTGTCTTTTTTGCTCCTGAGGTTGCCGAAAGCGAAAACAGGTGCTTTTGAGGATGGAGTCCGCAGGAAAGCAGAGAGTGCCAAATTGTCTGGGGCATTTGAAAGGGTTCCAGGAGGCAGTGAGGACCAGCATCACTTTTCCCCGCTGGCACCTTTGCTGTGGCAGCAAAAGCTGGACGTTTGTCTTTTTTCTCCGGAGGCTGCCGAAAGCGAAAACAGGTGCTTTTGAGGATGAAGTCCGCAGGAAAGCAGAGAGGGCCAAATTGTCTGTGGCATTTGAAGAGGTTCCAGGAGGCAGTGAGAACCAGCGTTACTTTTCCCCGCTGGCACCTTTGCTGTGGCAGCAAAAGCTGGACATTTGTCTTTTTTGCTCCGGAGGTTGCCGAAAGCGAAAACAGGTGCTTTTGAAGATGGAGTCCGCAAGAAAGCAGAGAGGGCAAAATTGTCTGTGGCATTTGAAAGGGTTCCAAGAGGCAGTGAGAACCAGCATCACTTTTCCCCGCTGGCACCTTTGCTGTGGCAGCAAAAGCAGGACGTTTGTCTTTTTTGCGCCGGAGGCTTTCGAAAGCGAAAACAGGTGCTTTTGAGGATGGAGTCCGCAGGAAAGCAGAGAGGGCCAAATTGTCTCTGGCATTTGAAGAGGTTCCAGGAGGCAATGAGGACCAGCATCACTTTTCCCCGCTGGCACCTTTGCTGTGGCAGCAAAAGCTGGACGTTTGTCTTTTTTGCTCCGGAGGCTGCCGAAAGCGAAAACAGGTGCTTTTGAGGATGGAGTCCGCAGGAAAGCAGAGAGGGCCAAATTGTCTGGGGCATTTGAAAGGGTTCCAGGAGACAGTGAGAACCAGCATTACTTTTCCCCGCTGGCACCTTTGCTGTGGCAGCAAAAGCTGGACGTTTGTCTTTTTTGCTCCGGAGGCTGCCGAAAGCGAAAACAGGTGCTTTTGAGGATGGAGTCCGCATGAAAGCAGAGAGGGCCAAATTGTCTGGGGCATTTGAAAGGGTTCCAGGAGACAGTGAGAACCAGCATTACTTTTCCCCGCTGGCACCTTTGCTGTGGCAGCAAAAGCTGGACGTTTGTCTTTTTTGCTCCTGAGGTTGCCGAAAGCGAAAACAGGTGCTTTTGAGGATGGAGTCCGCATGAAAGCAGAGAGTGCCAAATTGTCTGTGGCATTTGAAAGGGTTCCAGGAGGCAGTGAGGACCAGCATCACTTTTCCCCGCTGGCACCTTTGCTGTGGCAGCAAAACCTGGACGTTTGTCTTTTTTGCTCCGGAGGCTGCCGAAAGCGAAAACAGGTGCTTTTGAGGATGGAGTCCGCAGGAAAGCAGAGAGTGCCAAATTGTCTGTGGCATTTGAAGAGGTTCCAGGAGGCAGTGAGAACCAGCATCACTTTTCCCCGCTGGCACCTTTGCTGTGGCAGCAAAAGCTGGACATTTGTCTTTTTTGATCCGGAGGCTGCCGAAAGCGAAAACAGGTGCTTTTGAGGATGGAGTCCGCAGGAAAGCAGAGAGGGCCAAATTGTCTGGGGCATTTGAAAGGGTTCCAGGAGGCAGTGAGGACCAGCATCACTTTTCCCCACTGGCACCTTTGCTGTGGCAGCAAAAGCTGGACGTTTGTCTTTTTTGCTCCGGAGGTTGCCGAAAGCGAAAACAGGTGCTTTTGAGGATGGAGTCCGCAGGAAAGCAGAGAGGGCCAAATTGTCTGTGGCATTTGAAGAGGTTCCAGGAGGCAGTGAGAACCAGCATTACTTTTCCCCGCTGGCACCTTTGCTGCGGCAGCAAAAGCTGGACGTTTGTCTTTTTTGCTCCGGAGGCTGTCGAAAGCGAAAACAGGTGCTTTTGAGGATGGAGTCCGCAGGAAAGCAGAGAGGGCCAAATTGTCTCTGGCATTTGAAGAGGTTCCAGGAGGCAATGAGGACCAGCATCACTTTTCCCCGCTGGCACCTTTGCTGTGGCAGCAAAAGCTGGACGTTTGTCTTTTTTGCTCCGGAGGTTGCCGAAAGCGAAACCAGGTGCTTTTGAGGATGGAGTCCGCATGAAAGCAGAGAGGGCCAAATTGTCTGGGGCATTTGAAAGGGTTCCAGGAGGCAGTGAGGACCAGCATCACTTTTCCCCGCTGGCACCTTTGCTGTGGCAGCAAAAGCTGGACGTTTGTCTTTTTTGCTCCGGAGGCTGCCGAAAGCGAAAGCAGGTGCTTTTGAGGATGGAGTCCGCAGGAAAGCAGAGAGGGCCAAATTGTCTCTTGCATTTGAAGAGGTTCCAGGAGGCAATGAGGACCAGCATCACTTTTCCCCGCTGGCACCTTTGCTGTGGCAGCAAAAGCTGGACGTTTGTCTTTTTTGCTCCGGAGGTTGCCGAAAGCAAAAACAGGTGCTTTTGAGGATGGAGTCCGCATGAAAGCAGAGAGGGCCAAATTGTCTGGGGCATTTGAAAGGGTTCCAGGAGGCAGTGAGAACCAGCATTACTTTTCCCCGCTGGCACCTTTGCTGTGGCAGCAAAAGCTGGACGTTTGTCTGTTTTGCTCCGGAGGATGCCGAAAGCGAAAACAGGTGCTTTTGAGGATGGAGTCCGCATGAAAGCAGAGAGGGCCAAATTGTCTGGAGCATTTGAAAGGGTTCCAGGAGACAGTGAGAACCAGCATTACTTTTCCCCGCTGGCACCTTTGCTGTGGCAGCAAAAGCTGGACGTTTGTCTTTTTTGCTCCTGAGGTTGCCGAAAGCGAAAACAGGTGCTTTTGAGGATGGAGTCCGCATGAAAGCAGAGAGGGCCAAATTGTCTGGGGCATTTGAAAGGGTTCCAGGAGGCAGTGAGGACCAGCATCACTTTTCCCCGCTGGCACCTTTGCTGTGGCAGCAAAAGCTGGACGTTTGTCTTTTTTGCTCCGGAGGCTGCCGAAAGCGAAAACAGGTGCTTTTGAGGATGGAGTCCGCAGGAAAGCACAGAGGGCCAAATTGTCTGTGGCATTTGAAGAGGTTCCAGGAGGCAGTGAGAACCAGCATTACTTTTCCCCACTGGCACCTTTGCTGTGGCAGCAAAAGCTGGATATTTGTCTTTTTTGCTCCTGAGGTTGACGAAAGCGAAAACAGGTGCTTTTGAAGATGCAGTCCGCAGGAAAGCAGAGAGGGCCAAATTGTCTGTGGCATTTGAAAGGGTTCCAAGAGGCAGTGAGAACCAGCATTACTTTTCCCCGCTGGCACCTTTGCTGTGGCACCAAAAGCTGGACGTTTGTCTTTTTTGCTCCGGAGGCTGTCGAAAGCGAAAACAGGTGCTTTTGAGGATGGAGTCCGCAGGAAAGCAGAGAGGGCCAAATTGTCTCTGGCATTTGAAGAGGTTCCAGGAGGCAATGAGGACCAGCATCACTTTTCCCCGCTGGCACCTTTGCTGTGGCAGCAAAAGCTGGACGTTTGTCTTTTTTGCTCCGGAGGTTGCCGAAAGCGAAAACAGGTGCTTTTGAGGATGGAGTCCGCAGGAAAGCAGAGAGGGCCAAATTGTCTGGGGCATTTGAAAGGGTTCCAGGAGGCAGTGAGAACCAGCATTACTTTTCCCCGCTGGCAGCTTTGCTGTGGCAGCAAAAGCTGGACGTTTGTCTTTTTTGCTTCGGAGGATGCCGAAAGCGAAAACAGGTGCTTTTGAGGATGGAGTCCGCATGAAAGCAGAGAGGGCCAAATTGTCTGGGGCATTTGAAAGGGTTCCAGGAGGCAGTGAGAACCAGCATTACTTTTCCCCGCTGGCAGCTTTGCTGTGGCAGCAAAAGCTGGACGTTTGTCTTCTTTGCTTATGAGGTTGCCGAAAGCGAAAACAGGTGCTTTTGAGGATGGAGTCCGCAAGAAAGCAGAGAGGGCAAAATTGTCTGGGGCATTTGAAAGGGTTCCAGGAGGCAGTGAGGACCAGCATCACTTTTCCCCGCTGGCACCTTTGCTGTGGCAGCAAAAGCTGGACGTTTGTCTTTTTTGCTCCGGAGGCTGCCGAAAGCGAAAAAAGGTGCTTTTGAGGATGGAGTCCGCAGGAAAGCAGAGAGGGCCAAATTGTCTGGGGCATTTGAAAGAGTTCCAGGAGGCAGTGAGAACCAGCATTACTTTTCCTTACTGGCACCTTTGCTATGGCACCAAAAGCTGGACGTTTATCTTTTTTGCTCCGGAGGTTGCCGAAAGCGAAAACAGGTGCTTTTGAGGATGGAGTCCGCAGGAAAGCAGAGAGGGCCAAATTGTCTGGGGCATTTGAAAGAGTCCCAGGAGGCAGTGAGAACCAGCATTACTTTTCCCCGCTGGCACCTTTGCTGTGGCAGCAAAAGCTGGACGGTTGTCTTTTTTGCTCCGGAGGCTTCCGAAAGCGAAAACAGGTGCTTTTGAGGATGGAGTCCGCATGAAAGCAGAGAGGGCCAAATTGTCTGGGGCATTTGAAGAGGTTCCAGGAGGCAGTGAGAACCAGCATTACATTTCCTTACTGGCACCTTTGCTATGGCAGCAAAAGCTGGACGTTTGTCTTTTTTGCTCCGGAGGTTGCCGAAAGCGAAAACAGGTGCTTTTGAGGATGCAGTCCGCAGGAAAGCAGAGAGGGCCAAATTGTCTGAGGCATTTGAAAGGGTTCCAAGAGGCAGTGAGAACCAGCATTACTTTTCCCCGCTGGCACATTTGCTGCGGCAGCAAAAGCTGGACGTTTGTCTTTTTTGCTCCGGAGGCTGTCGAAAGCGAAAACAGGTGCTTTTGAGGATGGAGTCCGCAGGAAAGCAGAGAGGGCCAAATTGTCTCTGGCATTTGAAGAGGTTCCAGGAGGCAATGAGGACCAGCATCACTTTTCCCCGCTGGCACCTTTGCTGTGGCAGCAAAAGCTGGACGTTTGTCTTTTTTGCTCCGGAGGTTGCCGAAAGCGAAAACAGGTGCTTTTGAGGATGGAGTCCGCAGGAAAGCAGAGAGGGCCAAATTGTCTGGGGCATTTGAAAGGGTTCCAGGAGGCAGTGAGAACCAGCATTACTTTTCCCCGCTGGCACCTTTGCTGTGGCAGCAAAAGCTGGACGTTTGTCTTTTTTGCTCCTGAGGTTGCCGAAAGCGAAAACAGGTGCTTTTGAGGATGGAGTCCGCATGAAAGCAGAGAGGTCCAAATTGTCTGTGGCATTTGAAAGGGTTCCAGGAGGCAGTGAGAACCAGCATTACTTTTCCCCGCTGGCACCTTTGCTGTGGCAGCAAAAGCTGGACGTTTGTCTTTTTTGCTCCGGAGGCTTCCGAAAGCGAAAACAGGTGCTTTTGAGGATGGAGTCCGCATGAAAGCAGAGAGGGCCAAATTGTCTGGGGCATTTGAAGAGGTTCTAGGAGGCAGTGAGAACCAGCATTACATTTCCTTACTGGCACCTTTGCTATGGCAGCAAAAGCTGGACGTTTGTCTTTTTTGCTCCGGAGGTTGCCGAAAGCGAAAACAGGTGCTTTTGAGGATGCAGTCCGCAGGAAAGCAGAGAGGGCCAAATTGTCTGAGGCATTTGAAAGGGTTCCAAGAGGCAGTGAGAACCAGCATTACTTTTCCCCGCTGGCACCTTTGCTGCGGCAGCAAAAGCTGGACGTTTGTCTTTTTTGCTCCGGAGGCTGTCGAAAGCGAAAACAGGTGCTTTTGAGGATGGAGTCCGCAGGAAAGCAGAGAGGGCCAAATTGTCTCTGGCATTTGAAGAGGTTCCAGGAGGCAATGAGGACCAGCATCACTTTTCCCCGCTGGCACCTTTGCTGTGGCAGCAAAAGCTGGACGTTTGTCTTTTTTGCTCCTGAGGTTGCCGAAAGCGAAAACAGGTGCTTTTGAGGATGGAGTCCGCAGGAAAGCAGAGAGGGCCAAATTGTCTGGGGCATTTGAAAGGGTTCCAGGAGGCAGTGAGAACCAGCATTACTTTTCCCCGCTGGCACCTTTGCTGTGGCAGCAAAAGCTGGACGTTTGTCTTTTTTGCTCCTGAGGTTGCCGAAAGCGAAAACAGGTGCTTTTGAGGATGGAGTCCGCATGAAAGCAGAGAGGTCCAAATTGTCTGTGGCATTTGAAAGGGTTCCAGGAGGCAGTGAGAACCAGCATTACTTTTCCCCGCTGGCACCTTTGCTGTGGCAGCAAAAGCTGGACGTTTGTCTTCTTTGCTCCTGAGGTTGCCGAAAGCGAAAACAGGTGCTTTTGAGGATGGAGTCCGCAGGAAAGCAGAGAGGGCCAAATTGTCTGGGGCATTTGAAAGAGTTCCAGGAGGCAGTGAGAACCAGCATTACTTTTCCTTACTGGCACCTTTGCTATGGCACCAAAACCTGGACGTTTATCTTTTTTGCTCCGGAGGTTGCCGAAAGCGAAAACAGGTGCTTTTGAGGATGGAGTCCGCAGGAAAGCAGAGAGGGCCAAATTGTCTGGGGCATTTGAAAGAGTCCCAGGAGGCAGTGAGAACCAGCATTACTTTTCCCCGCTGGCACCTTTGCTGTGGCAGCAAAAGCTGGACGGTTGTCTTTTTTGCTCCGGAGGCTTCCGAAAGCGAAAACAGGTGCTTTTGAGGATGGAGTCCGCATGAAAGCAGAGAGGGCCAAATTGTCTGGGGCATTTGAAGAGGTTCCAGGAGGCAGTGAGAACCAGCATTACATTTCCTTACTGGCACCTTTGCTATGGCAGCAAAAGCTGGACGTTTGTCTTTTTTGCTCCGGAGGCTGCCGAAAGCGAAAACAGGTGCTTTTGAGGATGCAGTCCGCAGGAAAGCAGAGAGGGCCAAATTGTCTGAGGCATTTGAAAGGGTTCCAAGAGGCAGTGAGAACCAGCATTACTTTTCCCCGCTGGCACCTTTGCTGCGGCAGCAAAAGCTGGACGTTTGTCTTTTTTGCTCCGGAGGCTGTCGAAAGCGAAAACAGGTGCTTTTGAGGATGGAGTCCGCAGGAAAGCAGAGAGGGCCAAATTGTCTGAGGCATTTGAAAGGGTTCCAAGAGGCAGTGAGAACCAGCATTACTTTTCCCCGCTGGCACCTTTGCTGCGGCAGCAAAAGCTGGACGTTTGTCTTTTTTGCTCCGGAGGCTGTCGAAAGCGAAAACAGGTGCTTTTGAGGATGGAGTCCGCAGGAAAGCAGAGAGGGCCAAATTGTCTCTGGCATTTGAAGAGGTTCCAGGAGGCAATGAGGACCAGCATCACTTTTCCCCGCTGGCACCTTTGCTGTGGCAGCAAAAGCTGGACGTTTGTCTTTTTTGCTCCGGAGGTTGCCGAAAGCGAAAACAGGTGCTTTTGAGGATGGAGTCCGCAGGAAAGCAGAGAGGGCCAAATTGTCTGGGGCATTTGAAAGGGTTCCAGGAGGCAGTGAGAACCAGCATTACTTTTCCCCGCTGGCACCTTTGCTGTGGCAGCAAAAGCTGGACGTTTGTCTTTTTTGCTCCTGAGGTTGCCGAAAGCGAAAACAGGTGCTTTTGAGGATGGAGTCCGCATGAAAGCAGAGAGTGCCAAATTGTCTGGGGCATTTGAAAGGGTTCCAGGAGGCAGTGAGAACCAGCATTACTTTTCCCCGCTGGCACCTTTGCTGTGGCAGCAAAAGCTGGACGTTTGTCTTCTTTGCTCCTGAGGTTGCCGAAAGCGAAAACAGGTGCTTTTGAGGATGGAGTCCGCAGGAAAGCAGAGAGGGCCAAATTGTCTGGGGCATTTGAAAGAGTTCCAGGAGGCAGTGAGAACCAGCATTACTTTTCCTTACTGGCACCTTTGCTATGGCACCAAAAGCTGGACGTTTATCTTTTTTGCTCCGGAGGTTGCCGAAAGCGAAAACAGGTGCTTTTGAGGATGGAGTCCGCAGGAAAGCAGAGAGGGCCAAATTGTCTGGGGCATTTGAAAGAGTTCCAGGAGGCAGTGAGAACCAGCATTACTTTTCCCAGCTGGCACCTTTGCTGTGGCAGCAAAAGCTGGACGTTTGTCTTTTTTGCTTCGGAGGTTGCCGAAAGCGAAAACAGGTGCTTTTGAGGATGGAGTCCGCATGAAAGCAGAGAGGGCCAAATTGCCTGGGGCATTTGAAAGAGTCCCAGGAGGCAGTGAGAACCAGCATTACTTTTCCCCGCTGGCACCTTTGCTGTGGCAGCAAAAGCTGGACGGTTGTCTTTTTTGCTCCGGAGGCTTCCGAAAGCGAAAACAGGTGCTTTTGAGGATGGAGTCCGCATGAAAGCAGAGAGGGCCAAATTGTCTGGGGCATTTGAAGAGGTTCCAGGAGGCAGTGAGAACCAGCATTACATTTCCTTACTGGCACCTTTGCTATGGCAGCAAAAGCTGGACGTTTGTCTTTTTTGCTCCGGAGGTTGCCGAAAGCGAAAACAGGTGCTTTTGAGGATGCAGTCCGCAGGAAAGCAGAGAGGGCCAAATTGTCTGAGGCATTTGAAAGGGTTCCAAGAGGCAGTGAGAACCAGCATTACTTTTCCCCGCTGGCACATTTGCTGCGGCAGCAAAAGCTGGACGTTTGTCTTTTTTGCTCCGGAGGCTGTCGAAAGCGAAAACAGGTGCTTTTGAGGATGGAGTCCGCAGGAAAGCAGAGAGGGCCAAATTGTCTCTGGCATTTGAAGAGGTTCCAGGAGGCAATGAGGACCAGCATCACTTTTCCCCGCTGGCACCTTTGCTGTGGCAGCAAAAGCTGGACGTTTGTCTTTTTTGCTCCGGAGGTTGCCGAAAGCGAAAACAGGTGCTTTTGAGGATGGAGTCCGCAGGAAAGCAGAGAGGGCCAAATTGTCTGGGGCATTTGAAAGGGTTCCAGGAGGCAGTGAGAACCAGCATTACTTTTCCCCGCTGGCACCTTTGCTGTGGCAGCAAAAGCTGGACGTTTGTCTTTTTTGCTCCTGAGGTTGCCGAAAGCGAAAACAGGTGCTTTTGAGGATGGAGTCCGCAGGAAAGCAGAGAGGGCCAAATTGTCTGGGGCGTTTGAAAGGGTTCCAGGAGGCAGTGAGAACCAGCATTACTTTTCCCCGCTGGCACCTTTGCTGTGGCAGCAAAAGCTGGACGTTTGTCTTCTTTGCTCCTGAGGTTGCCGAAAGCGAAAACAGGTGCTTTTGAGGATGGAGTCCGCAGGAAAGCAGAGAGTGCCAAATTGTCTGGGGCATTTGAAAGAGTTCCAGGAGGCAGTGAGAACCAGCATTACTTTTCCTTACTGGCACCTTTGCTATGGCACCAAAAGCTGGACGTTTATCTTTTTTGCTCCGGAGGTTGCCGAAAGCGAAAACAGGTGCTTTTGAGGATGGAGTCCGCAGGAAAGCAGAGAGGGCCAAATTGTCTGGGGCATTTGAAAGAGTTCCAGGAGGCAGTGAGAACCAGCATTACTTTTCCCAGCTGGCACCTTTGCTGTGGCAGCAAAAGCTGGACGTTTGTCTTTTTTGCTTCGGAGGTTGCCGAAAGCGAAAACAGGTGCTTTTGAGGATGGAGTCCGCAGGAAAGCAGAGAGGGCCAAATTGTCTGGGGCATTTGAAGAGGTTCCAGGAGGCAATGAGGACCAGCATTACTTTTCCCCGCTGGCACCTTTGCTGTGGCAGCAAAAGCTGGACGTTTGTCTTTTTTGCTCCGGAGGCTTCCGAAAGCGAAAACAGGTGCTTTTGAGGATGGAGTCCGCATGAAAGCAGAGAGGGCCAAATTGTCTGGGGCATTTGAAGAGGTTCCAGGAGGCAGTGAGAACCAGCATTACATTTCCTTACTGGCACCTTTGCTATGGCAGCAAAAGCTGGACGTTTGTCTTTTTTGCTCCGGAGGTTGCCGAAAGCGAAAACAGGTGCTTTTGAGGATGCAGTCCGCAGGAAAGCAGAGAGGGCCAAATTGTCTGAGGCATTTGAAAGGGTTCCAAGAGGCAGTGAGAACCAGCATTACTTTTCCCCGCTGGCACCTTTGCTGCGGCAGCAAAAGCTGGACGTTTGTCTTTTTTGCTCCGGAGGCTGCCGAAAGCGAAAACAGGTGCTTTTGAGGATGGAGTCCGCAGGAAAGCAGAGAGGGCCAAATTGTCTCTGGCATTTGAAGAGGTTCCAGGAGGCAATGAGGACCAGCATCACTTTTCCCCGCTGGCACCTTTGCTGTGGCAGCAAAAGCTGGACGTTTGTCTTTTTTGCTCCGGAGGTTGCCGAAAGCGAAAACAGGTGCTTTTGAGGATGCAGTCCGCAGGAAAGCAGAGAGGGCCAAATTGTCTGAGGCATTTGAAAGGGTTCCAAGAGGCAGTGAGAACCAGCATTACTTTTCCCCGCTGGCACCTTTGCTGCGGCAGCAAAAGCTGGACGTTTGTCTTTTTTGCTCCGGAGGCTGCCGAAAGCGAAAACAGGTGCTTTTGAGGATGGAGTCCGCAGGAAAGCAGAGAGGGCCAAATTGTCTCTGGCATTTGAAGAGGTTCCAGGAGGCAATGAGGACCAGCATCACTTTTCCCCGCTGGCACCTTTGCTGTGGCAGCAAAAGCTGGACGTTTGTCTTCTTTGCTCCTGAGGTTGCCGAAAGCGAAAACATGTGCTTTTGAGGATGGAGTCCGCATGAAAGCAGAGAGGGCCAAATTGTCTGGGGCATTTGAAAGAGTTCCAGGAGGCAGTGAGAACCAGCATTACTTTTCCTTACTGGCACCTTTGCTATGGCACCAAAAGCTGGACGTTTATCTTTTTTGCTCCGGAGGTTGCCGAAAGCGAAAACAGGTGCTTTTGAGGATGGAGTCCGCATGAAAGCAGAGAGGGCCAAATTGTCTGGGGCATTTGAAAGAGTTCCAGGAGGCAGTGAGAACCAGCATTACTTTTCCCAGCTGGCACCTTTGCTGTGGCAGCAAAAGCTGGACGTTTGTCTGTTTTGTCTTCGGAGGTTGCCGAAAGCGAAAACAGGTGCTTTTGAGGAGCGAGTCCGCAGGAAAGCAGAGAGGGCCAAATTGTCTGGGGAATTTGAAGAGGTTCCAGGAGGCAATGAGGACCAGCATTACTTTTCCCCGCTGGCACCTTTGCTGTGGCAGCAAAAGCTGGAAGTTTGTCTTTTTTGCTCCGGAGGCTGCCGAAAGCGAAAACAGGTGCTTTTGAGGATGGAGTCCGCAGGAAAGCAGAGAGGGCCAAATTGTCTGTGGCATTTGAAAGGGTTCCAGGAGGAGTGAGAACCAGCATTACTTTTCCCCGCTGGCAACTTTGCTGTGGCAGCAAAAGCTGGACGGTTGTCTTTTTTGCTCCGGAGGCTGCCGAAAGCGAAAACAGGTGCTTTTGAGGATGGAGTCCGCAGGAAAGCAGAGAGGGCCAAATTGTCTGGGGCATTTGAAAGGGTTCCAGGAGACAGTGAGAACCAGCATTACTTTTCCCCGCTGGCACCTTTGCTGTGGCAGCAAAACCTGGACGTTTTTCTTTTTTGCTCCGGATAATGCCGAAAGCGAAAAAAGGTTCTTTTGAGAATGGAGTCCGCAGGAAAGCAGAGAGGGCCAAATTGTCTGGGGCATTTGAAAGGGTTCCAGGAGGTAGTGAGAACCAGCACTACTTTTCTCCGCTGGAACCTTTGCTGTGGCAGCAAAAGCTGGACGTTTGTCTTTTTTGCTCCGGAGGCTTCCGAAAGCGAAAAAAGGTGCTTTTGAGGATGGAGTCCGCAGGAAAGCAGAGAGTGCCAAATTGTCTGCGGCAGTTGAAAAGGTTCCAGGAGGCAATGAGGACCAGCATTACTTTTCCCCGCTGGCACCTTTGCTGTGGCAGCAAAAGCTGGACGTTTGTCTTTTTTGCTCCGGAGGCTGCCGAAAGCGAAAACAGGTGCTTTTGAGGATGGAGTCCGCAGGAAAGCAGAGAGTGCCAAATTATCTGGGGCATTTGAAGAGGTTCCAGGAGGCAGTGAGAACCAGCATTACATTTCCTTACTGGCACCTTTGCTATGGCAGCAAAAGCTGGACGTTTGTCTTTTTTGCTCCGGAGGCTGCCGAAAGCGAAAACAGGTGCTTTTGAGGATGCAGTCCGCAGGAAAGCAGAGAGGGCCAAATTGTCTGAGGCATTTGAAAGGGTTCCAAGAGGCAGTGAGAACCAGCATTACTTTTCCCCGCTGGCACCTTTGCTGCGGCAGCAAAAGCTGGACGTTTGTCTTTTTTGCTCCGGAGGCTGTCGAAAGCGAAAACAGGTGCTTTTGAGGATGGAGTCCGCAGGAAAGCAGAGAGGGCCAAATTGTCTGAGGCATTTGAAAGGGTTCCAAGAGGCAGTGAGAACCAGCATTACTTTTCCCCGCTGGCACCTTTGCTGCGGCAGCAAAAGCTGGACGTTTGTCTTTTTTGCTCCGGAGGCTGTCGAAAGCGAAAACAGGTGCTTTTGAGGATGGAGTCCGCAGGAAAGCAGAGAGGGCCAAATTGTCTCTGGCATTTGAAGAGGTTCCAGGAGGCAATGAGGACCAGCATCACTTTTCCCCGCTGGCACCTTTGCTGTGGCAGCAAAAGCTGGACGTTTGTCTTTTTTGCTCCGGAGGTTGCCGAAAGCGAAAACAGGTGCTTTTGAGGATGGAGTCCGCAGGAAAGCAGAGAGGGCCAAATTGTCTGGGGCATTTGAAAGGGTTCCAGGAGGCAGTGAGAACCAGCATTACTTTTCCCCGCTGGCACCTTTGCTGTGGCAGCAAAAGCTGGACGTTTGTCTTTTTTGCTCCTGAGGTTGCCGAAAGCGAAAACAGGTGCTTTTGAGGATGGAGTCCGCATGAAAGCAGAGAGGGCCAAATTGTCTGGGGCATTTGAAAGGGTTCCAGGAGGCAGTGAGAACCAGCATTACTTTTCCCCGCTGGCACCTTTGCTGTGGCAGCAAAAGCTGGACGTTTGTCTTCTTTGCTCCTGAGGTTGCCGAAAGCGAAAACAGGTGCTTTTGAGGATGGAGTCCGCAGGAAAGCAGAGAGGGCCAAATTGTCTGGGGCATTTGAAAGAGTTCCAGGAGGCAGTGAGAACCAGCATTACTTTTCCTTACTGGCACCTTTGCTATGGCACCAAAAGCTGGACGTTTATCTTTTTTGCTCCGGAGGTTGCCGAAAGCGAAAACAGGTGCTTTTGAGGATGGAGTCCGCAGGAAAGCAGAGAGGGCCAAATTGTCTGGGGCATTTGAAAGAGTTCCAGGAGGCAGTGAGAACCAGCATTACTTTTCCCAGCTGGCACCTTTGCTGTGGCAGCAAAAGCTGGCCGTTTGTCTTTTTTGCTTCGGAGGTTGCCGAAAGCGAAAACAGGTGCTTTTGAGGATGGAGTCCGCAGGAAAGCAGAGAGGGCCAAATTGTCTGGGGCATTTGAAAGAGTCCCAGGAGGCAGTGAGAACCAGCATTACTTTTCCCCGCTGGCACCTTTGCTGTGGCAGCAAAAGCTGGACGGTTGTCTTTTTTGCTCCGGAGGCTTCCGAAAGCGAAAACAGGTGCTTTTGAGGATGGAGTCCGCATGAAAGCAGAGAGGGCCAAATTGTCTGGGGCATTTGAAGAGGTTCCAGGAGGCAGTGAGAACCAGCATTACATTTCCTTACTGGCACCTTTGCTATGGCAGCAAAAGCTGGACGTTTGTCTTTTTTGCTCCGGAGGTTGCCGAAAGCGAAAACAGGTGCTTTTGAGGATGCAGTCCGCAGGAAAGCAGAGAGGGCCAAATTGTCTGAGGCATTTGAAAGGGTTCCAAGAGGCAGTGAGAACCAGCATTACTTTTCCCCGCTGGCACATTTGCTGCGGCAGCAAAAGCTGGACGTTTGTCTTTTTTGCTCCGGAGGCTGTCGAAAGCGAAAACAGGTGCTTTTGAGGATGGAGTCCGCAGGAAAGCAGAGAGGGCCAAATTGTCTCTGGCATTTGAAGAGGTTCCAGGAGGCAGTGAGAACCAGCATCACTTTTCCCCGCTGGCACCTTTGCTGTGGCAGCAAAAGCTGGACGTTTGTCTTCTTTGCTCCTGAGGTTGCCGAAAGCGAAAACAGGTGCTTTTGAGGATGGAGTCCGCAGGAAAGCAGAGAGTGCCAAATTGTCTGGGGCATTTGAAAGAGTTCCAGGAGGCAGTGAGAACCAGCATTACTTTTCCTTACTGGCACCTTTGCTATGGCACCAAAAGCTGGACGTTTATCTTTTTTGCTCCGGAGGTTGCCGAAAGCGAAAACAGGTGCTTTTGAGGATGGAGTCTGCAGGAAAGCAGAGAGGGCCAAATTGTCTGGGGCATTTGAAAGAGTTCCAGGAGGCAGTGAGAACCAGCATTACTTTTCCCAGCTGGCACCTTTGCTGTGGCAGCAAAAGCTGGACGTTTGTCTTTTTTGCTTCGGAGGTTGCCGAAAGCGAAAACAGGTGCTTTTGAGGATGGAGTCCGCAGGAAAGCAGAGAGGGCCAAATTGTCTGGGGCATTTGAAGAGGTTCCAGGAGGCAATGAGGACCAGCATTACTTTTCCCCGCTGGCACCTTTGCTGTGGCAGCAAAAGCTGGACGGTTGTCTTTTTTGCTCCGGAGGCTTCCGAAAGCGAAAACAGGTGCTTTTGAGGATGGAGTCCGCATGAAAGCAGAGAGGGCCAAATTGTCTGGGGCATTTGAAGAGGTTCCAGGAGGCAGTGAGAACCAGCATTACATTTCCTTACTGGCACCTTTGCTATGGCAGCAAAAGCTGGACGTTTGTCTTTTTTGCTCCTGAGGTTGCCGAAAGCGAAAACAGGTGCTTTTGAGGATGCAGTCCGCAGGAAAGCAGAGAGGGCCAAATTGTCTGAGGCATTTGAAAGGGTTCCAAGAGGCAGTGAGAACCAGCATTACTTTTCCCCGCTGGCACCTTTGCTGCGGCAGCAAAAGCTGGACGTTTGTCTTTTTTGCTCCGGAGGCTGCCGAAAGCGAAAACAGGTGCTTTTGAGGATGGAGTCCGCAGGAAAGCAGAGAGGGCCAAATTGTCTCTGGCATTTGAAGAGGTTCCAGGAGGCAATGAGGACCAGCATCACTTTTCCCCGCTGGCACCTTTGCTGTGGCAGCAAAAGCTGGACGTTTGTCTTTTTTGCTCCGGAGGTTGCCGAAAGCGAAAACAGGTGCTTTTGAGGATGGAGTCAGCAAGAAAAGCAGAGAGGGCCAAATTGTCTGGGGCATTTGAAAGGGTTCCAGGAGGCAGTGAGAACCAGCATTACTTTTCCCCGCTGGCACCTTTGCTGTGGCAGCAAAAGCTGGACGTTTGTCTTTTTTGCTCCTGAGGTTGCCGAAAGCGAAAACAGGTGCTTTTGAGGATGGAGTCCGCATGAAAGCAGAGAGGGCCAAATTGTCTGGGGCATTTGAAAGGGTTCCAGGAGGCAGTGAGAACCAGCATTACTTTTCCCCGCTGGCACCTTTGCTGTGGCAGCAAAAGCTGGACGTTTGTCTTCTTTGCTCCTGAGGTTGCCGAAAGCGAAAACATGTGCTTTTGAGGATGGAGTCCGCATGAAAGCAGAGAGTGCCAAATTGTCTGGGGCATTTGAAAGAGTTCCAGGAGGCAGTGAGAACCAGCATTACTTTTCCTTACTGGCACCTTTGCTATGGCACCAAAAGCTGGACGTTTATCTTTTTTGCTCCGGAGGTTGCCGAAAGCGAAAACAGGTGCTTTTGAGGATGGAGTCCGCATGAAAGCAGAGAGGGCCAAATTGTCTGGGGCATTTGAAAGAGTTCCAGGAGGCAGTGAGAACCAGCATTACTTTTCCCAGCTGGCACCTTTGCTGTGGCAGCAAAAGCTGGACGTTTGTCTGTTTTGTCTTCGGAGGTTGCCGAAAGCGAAAACAGGTGCTTTTGAGGAGCGAGTCCGCAGGAAAGCAGAGAGGGCCAAATTGTCTGGGGAATTTGAAGAGGTTCCAGGAGGCAATGAGGACCAGCATTACTTTTCCCCGCTGGCACCTTTGCTGTGGCAGCAAAAGCTGGAAGTTTGTCTTTTTTGCTCCGGAGGCTGCCGAAAGCGAAAACAGGTGCTTTTGAGGATGGAGTCCGCAGGAAAGCAGAGAGGGCCAAATTGTCTGTGGCATTTGAAAGGGTTCCAGGAGGAGTGAGAACCAGCATTACTTTTCCCCGCTGGCAACTTTGCTGTGGCAGCAAAAGCTGGACGGTTGTCTTTTTTGCTCCGGAGGCTGCCGAAAGCGAAAACAGGTGCTTTTGAGGATGGAGTCCGCAGGAAAGCAGAGAGGGCCAAATTGTCTGGGGCATTTGAAAGGGTTCCAGGAGACAGTGAGAACCAGCATTACTTTTCCCCGCTGGCACCTTTGCTGTGGCAGCAAAACCTGGACGTTTTTCTTTTTTGCTCCGGATAATGCCGAAAGCGAAAAAAGGTTCTTTTGAGAATGGAGTCCGCAGGAAAGCAGAGAGGGCCAAATTGTCTGGGGCATTTGAAAGGGTTCCAGGAGGCAGTGAGAACCAGCACTACTTTTCTCCGCTGGAACCTTTGCTGTGGCAGCAAAAGCTGGACGTTTGTCTTTTTTGCTCCCGAGGCTTCCGAAAGCGAAAAAAGGTGCTTTTGAGGATGGAGTCCGCAGGAAAGCAGAGAGTGCCAAATTGTCTGCGGCAGTTGAAAAGATTCCAGGAGGCAATGAGGACCAGCATTACTTTTCCCCGCTGGCACCTTTGCTGTGGCAGCAAAAGCTGGACGTTTGTCTTTTTTGCTCCGGAGGCTGCCGAAAGCGAAAACAGGTGCTTTTGAGGATGGAGTCCGCAGGAAAGCAGAGAGTGCCAAATTATCTGGGGCATTTGAAGAGGTTCCAGGAGGCAGTGAGAACCAGCATTACATTTCCTTACTGGCACCTTTGCTATGGCAGCAAAAGCTGGACGTTTGTCTTTTTTGCTCCGGAGGTTGCCGAAAGCGAAAACAGGTGCTTTTGAGGATGCAGTCCGCAGGAAAGCAGAGAGGGCCAAATTGTCTGTGGCATTTGAAAGGGTTCCAAGAGGCAGTGAGAACCAGCATTACTTTTCCCCGCTGGCACCTTTGCTGCGGCAGCAAAAGCTGGACGTTTGTCTTTTTTGCTCCGGAGGCTGTCGAAAGCGAAAACAGGTGCTTTTGAGGATGGAGTCCGCAGGAAAGCAAAGAGGGCCAAATTGTCTCTGGCATTTGAAGAGGTTCCAGGAGGCAATGAGGACCAGCATCACTTTTCCCCGCTGGCACCTTTGCTGTGGCAGCAAAAGCTGGACGTTTGTCTTTTTTGCTCCGGAGGTTGCCGAAAGCGAAAACAGGTGCTTTTGAGGATGGAGTCCGCATGAAAGCAGAGAGGGCCAAATTGTCTGGGGCATTTGAAGAGGTTCCAGGAGGCAGTGAGAACCAGCATTACTTTTCCCCGCTGGCAGCTTTGCTGTGGCAGCAAAAGCTGGACGTTTGTCTTTTTTGCTCCGGAGGATGCCGAAAGCGAAAACAGGTGCTTTTGAGGATGGAGTCCGCATGAAAGCAGAGAGGTCCAAATTGTCTGGGGCATTTGAAAGGGTTCCAGGAGGCAGTGAGAACCAGCATTACTTTTCCCCGCTGGCAGCTTTGCTGTGGCAGCAAAAGCTGGACGTTTGTCTTCTTTGCTCCTGAGGTTGCCGAAAGCGAAAACAGGTGCTTTTGAGGATGGAGTCCGCAGGTAAGCAGAGAGTGCCAAATTGTCTGGGGCTTTTGAAAGGGTACCAGGAGGCAGTGAGGACCAGCATCACTTTTCCCCGCTGGCACCTTTGCTGTGGCAGCAAAAGCTGGACGTTTGTCTTTTTTGCTCCGGAGGCTTCCGAAAGCGAAAAAAGGTGCTTTTGAGGATGGAGTCCGCAGGAAAGCAGAGAGGGCCAAATTGTCTGGGGCATTTGAAAGAGTTCTAGGAGGCAGTGAGAACCAGCATTACTTTTCCTTACTGGCACCTTTGCTATGGCACCAAAAGCTGGACGTTTATCTTTTTTGCTCCGGAGGTTGCCGAAAGCGAAAACAGGTGCTTTTGAGGATGGAGTCCGCATGAAAGCAGAGAGGGCCAAATTGTCTGGGGCATTTGAAAGAGTTCCAGGAGGCAGTGAGAACCAGCATTACTTTTCCCCGCTGGCACCTTTGCTGTGGCAGCAAAAGCTGGACGGTTGTCTTTTTTGCTCCGGAGGCTTCCGAAAGCGAAAACAGGTGCTTTTGAGGATGGAGTCCGCATGAAAGCAGAGAGGGCCAAATTGTCTGGGGCATTTGAAGAGGTTCCAGGAGGCAGTGAGAACCAGCATTACATTTCCTTACTGGCACCTTTGCTATGGCAGCAAAAGCTGGACGTTTGTCTTTTTTGCTCCGGAGGCTGCCGAAAGCGAAAACAGGTGCTTTTGAGGATGCAGTCCGCAGGAAAGCAGAGAGTGCCAAATTGTCTGAGGCATTTGAAAGGGTTCCAAGAGGCAGTGAGAACCAGCATTACTTTTCCCCGCTGGCACCTTTGCTGCGGCAGCAAAAGCTGGACGTTTGTCTTTTTTGCTCCGGAGGCTGTCGAAAGCGAAAACAGGTGCTTTTGAGGATGGAGTCCGCAGGAAAGCAGAGAGGGCCAAATTGTCTCTGGCATTTGAAGAGGTTCCAGGAGGCAATGAGGACCAGCATCACTTTTCCCCGCTGGCACCTTTGCTGTGGCAGCAAAGGCTGGACGTTTGTCTTTTTTGCTCCGGAGGTTGCTGAAAGCGAAAACAGGTGCTTTTGAGGATGGAGTCCGCAGGAAAGCAGAGAGGGCCAAATTGTCTGGGGCATTTGAAAGGGTTCCAGGAGGCAGTGAGAACCAGCATTACTTTTCCCCGCTGGCACCTTTGCTGTGGCAGCAAAAGCTGGACGTTTGTCTTTTTTGCTCCGGATAATGCCGAAAGCGAAAACGGGTGTTTTTGAGGATGGAGTCCGCATGAAAGCAGAGAGGGCCAAATTGTCTGGGGCATTTGAAAGGGTTCCAGGAGGCAGTGAGAACCAGCATTACTTTTCCCCGCTGGCACCTTTGCTGTGGCAGCAAAAGCTGGACGTTTGTCTTCTTTGCTCCTGAGGTTGCCGAAAGCGAAAACAGGTGCTTTTGAGGATGGAGTCCGCAGGAAAGCAGAGAGTGCCAAATTGTCTGGGGCATTTGAAAGAGTTCCAGGAGGCAGTGAGAACCAGCATTACTTTTCCTTACTGGCACCTTTGCTATGGCACCAAAAGCTGGACGTTTATCTTTTTTGCTCCGGAGGTTGCCGAAAGCGAAAACAGGTGCTTTTGAGGATGGAGTCCGCAGGAAAGCAGAGAGGGCCAAATTGTCTGGGGCATTTGAAAGAGTTCCAGGAGGCAGTGAGAACCAGCATTACTTTTCCCAGCTGGCACCTTTGCTGTGGCAGCAAAAGCTGGACGTTTGTCTTTTTGGCTTCGGAGGTTGCCGAAAGCGAAAACAGGTGCTTTTGAGGATGGAGTCCGCAGGAAAGCAGAGAGGGCCAAATTGTCTCGGGAATTTGAAGAGGTTCCAGGAGGCAATGAGGACCAGCATTACTTTTCCCCGCTGGCACCTTTGCTGTGGCAGCAAAAGCTGGACGTTTGTCTTTTTTGCTCCGGAGGCTGCCGAAAGCGAAAACAGGTGCTTTTGAGGATGGAGTCCGCAGGAAAGCAGAGAGGGCCAAATTGTCTGTGGCATTTGAAAGGGTTCAAGGAGGCAGTGAGAACCAGCATTACTTTTCCCCGCTGGCACCTTTGCTGTGGCAGCAAAAGCTGGACGGTTGTCTTTTTTGCTCCGGAGGCTTCCGAAAGCGAAAACAGGTGCTTTTGAGGATGGAGTCCGCATGAAAGCAGAGAGGGCCAAATTGTCTGGGGCATTTGAAGAGGTTCCAGGAGGCAGTGAGAACCAGCATTACATTTCCTTACTGGCACCTTTGCTATGGCAGCAAAAGCTGGACGTTTGTCTTTTTTGCTCCGGAGGTTGCCGAAAGCGAAAACAGGTGCTTTTGAGGATGCAGTCCGCAGGAAAGCAGAGAGGGCCAAATTGTCTGAGGCATTTGAAAGGGTTCCAAGAGGCAGTGAGAACCAGCATTACTTTTCCCCGCTGGCACCTTTGCTGCGGCAGCAAAAGCTGGACGTTTGTCTTTTTTGCTCCGGAGGCTGTCGAAAGCGAAAACAGGTGCTTTTGAGGATGGAGTCCGCAGGAAAGCAGAGAGGGCCAAATTGTCTCTGGCATTTGAAGAGGTTCCAGGAGGCAATGAGGACCAGCATCACTTTTCCCCGCTGGCACCTTTGCTGTGGCAGCAAAAGCTGGACGTTTGTCTTTTTTGCTCCGGAGGTTGCCGAAAGCGAAAACAGGTGCTTTTGAGGATGGAGTCAGCAGGAAAGCAGAGAGGGCCAAATTGTCTGGGGCATTTGAAAGGGTTCCAGGAGGCAGTGAGAACCAGCATTACTTTTCCCCGCTGGCACCTTTGCTGTGGCAGCAAAAGCTGGACGTTTGTCTTTTTTGCTCCTGAGGTTGCCGAAAGCGAAAACAGGTGCTTTTGAGGATGGAGTCCGCATGAAAGCAGAGAGGGCCAAATTGTCTGGGGCATTTGAAAGGGTTCCAGGAGGCAGTGAGAACCAGCATTACTTTTCCCCGCTGGCACCTTTGCTGTGGCAGCAAAAGCTGGACGTTTGTCTTCTTTGCTCCTGAGGTTGCCGAAAGCGAAAACAGGTGCTTTTGAGGATGGAGTCCGCAGGAAAGCAGAGAGTGCCAAATTGTCTGGGGCATTTGAAAGAGTTCCAGGAGGCAGTGAGAACCAGCATTACTTTTCCTTACTGGCACCTTTGCTATGGCACCAAAAGCTGGACGTTTATCTTTTTTGCTCCGGAGGTTGCCGAAAGCGAAAACAGGTGCTTTTGAGGATGGAGTCCGCATGAAAGCAGAGAGGGCCAAATTGCCTGGGGCATTTGAAAGAGTTCCAGGAGGCAGTGAGAACCAGCATTACTTTTCCCAGCTGGCACCTTTGCTGTGGCAGCAAAAGCTGGACGTTTGTCTGTTTTGCTTCGGAGGTTGCCGAAAGCGAAAACAGGTGCTTTTGAGGAGCGAGTCCGCAGGAAAGCAGAGAGGGCCAAATTGTCTGGGGAATTTGAAGAGGTTCCAGGAGGCAATGAGGACCAGCATTACTTTTCCCCGCTGGCACCTTTGCTGTGGCAGCAAAAGCTGGACGTTTGTCTTTTTTGCTCCGGAGGTTGCCGAAAGCGAAAACAGGTGCTTTTGAGGATGGAGTCCGCAGGAAAGCAGAGACGGCCAAATTGTCTGTGGCATTTGAAAGGGTTCAAGGAGGCAGTGAGAACCAGCATTACTTTTCCCCGCTGGCACCTTTGCTGTGGCAGCAAAAGCTGGACGGTTGTCTTTTTTGCTCCGGACGCTTCCGAAAGCGAAAACAGGTGCTTTTGAGGATGGAGTCCGCATGAAAGCAGAGAGGGCCAAATTGACTGGGGCATTTGAAAGGGTTCCAGGAGACAGTGAGAACCAGCATTACTTTTCCTCGCTGGCACCTTTGCTGTGGCAGCAAAAGCTGGACGTTTGTCTGTTTTGCTCCGGAGGTTGCCGAAAGCGAAAACAGGTGCTTTTGAGGATGCAGTCCGCAGGAAAGCAGAGAGGGCCAAATTGTCTGAGGCATTTGAAAGGGTTCCAAGAGGCAGTGAGAACCAGCATTACTTTTCCCCGCTGGCACCTTTGCTGCGGCAGCAAAAGCTGGACGTTTGTCTTTTTTGCTCCGGAGGCTGTCGAAAGCGAAAACAGGTGCTTTTGAGGATGGAGTCCGCAGGAAAGCAGAGAGGGCCAAATTGTCTCTGGCATTTGAAGAGGTTCCAGGAGGCAATGAGGACCAGCATCACTTTTCCCCGCTGGCACCTTTGCTGTGGCAGCAAAAGCTGGACGTTTGTCTTTTTTGCTCCGGAGGTTGCCGAAAGCGAAAACAGGTGCTTTTGAGGATGGAGTCAGCAGGAAAGCAGAGAGGGCCAAATTGTCTGGGGCATTTGAAAGGGTTCCAGGAGGCAGTGAGAACCAGCATTACTTTTCCCCGCTGGCACCTTTGCTGTGGCAGCAAAAGCTGGACGTTTGTCTTTTTTGCTCCTGAGGTTGCCGAAAGCGAAAACAGGTGCTTTTGAGGATGGAGTCCGCATGAAAGCAGAGAGGGCCAAATTGTCTGGGGCATTTGAAAGGGTTCCAGGAGGCAGTGAGAACCAGCATTACTTTTCCCCGCTGGCACCTTTGCTGTGGCAGCAAAAGCTGGACGTTTGTCTTCTTTGCTCCTGAGGTTGCCGAAAGCGAAAACAGGTGCTTTTGAGGATGGAGTCCGCAGGAAAGCAGAGAGTGCCAAATTGTCTGGGGCATTTGAAAGAGTTCCAGGAGGCAGTGAGAACCAGCATTACTTTTCCTTACTGGCACCTTTGCTATGGCACCAAAAGCTGGACGTTTATCTTTTTTGCTCCGGAGGTTGCCGAAAGCGAAAACAGGTGCTTTTGAGGATGGAGTCCGCATGAAAGCAGAGAGGGCCAAATTGTCTGGGGCATTTGAAAGAGTTCCAGGAGGAAGTGAGAACCAGCATTACTTTTCCCAGCTGGCACCTTTGCTGTGGCAGCAAAAGCTGGACGTTTGTCTGTTTTGCTTCGGAGGTTGCCGAAAGCGAAAACAGGTGCTTTTGAGGAGCGAGTCCGCAGGAAAGCAGAGAGTGCCAAATTGTCTGGGGAATTTGAAGAGGTTCCAGGAGGCAATGAGGACCAGCATTACTTTTCCCCGCTGGCACCTTTGCTGTGGCAGCAAAAGCTGGACGTTTGTCTTTTTTGCTCCGGAGGTTGCCGAAAGCGAAAACAGGTGCTTTTGAGGATGGAGTCCGCAGGAAAGCAGAGACGGCCAAATTGTCTGTGGCATTTGAAAGGGTTCAAGGAGGCAGTGAGAACCAGCATTACTTTTCCCCGCTGGCACCTTTGCTGTGGCAGCAAAAGCTGGACGGTTGTCTTTTTTGCTCCGGACGCTTCCGAAAGCGAAAACAGGTGCTTTTGAGGATGGAGTCCGCATGAAAGCAGAGAGGGCCAAATTGACTGGGGCATTTGAAAGGGTTCCAGGAGACAGTGAGAACCAGCATTACTTTTCCTCGCTGGCACCTTTGCTGTGGCAGCAAAAGCTGGACGTTTGTCTGTTTTGCTCCGGAGGCTGCCGAAAGCGAAAAAAGCTGCTTTTGAGGATGGAGTCCGCAGGAAAGCAGAGAGGGCCAAATTGTCTGTGGCATTTGAAAGGGTTCCAGGAGGCAGTGAGAACCAGCATTACTTTTCCCCGCTGGCACCTTTGCTGTGGCAGCAAAAGCTGGACGTTTGTCTTTTTTGCTCCGGAGGCTGCCTAAAGCGAAAACAGGTGCTTTTGAGGATGGAGTTTGCAGGAAAGCAGAGAGGGCCAAATTGTCTGGGGCATTTGAAAGGGTTCCAGGAGGCAGTGAGAACCAGCATTACTTTTCCCCGCTGGCACCTTTGCTGTGGCAGCAAAACCTGGACGTTTTTCTTTTTTGCTCCGGATAATGCCGAAAGCGAAAAAAGTTTCTTTTGAGAATGGAGTCCGCAGGAAAGCAGAGAGGGCCAAATTGTCTGGGGCATTTGAAAGGGTTCCAGGAGGCAGTGAGAACCAGCACTACTTTTCTCCGCTGGAACCTTTGCTGTGGCAGCAAAAGCTGGACGTTTGTCTTTTTTGCTCCGGAGGCTGCCGAAAGCGAAAAAAGGTGCTTTTGAGGATGGAGTCCGCAGGAAAGCAGAGAGTGCCAAATTGTCTGGGGCATTTGAAGAGGTTCCAGGAGGCAGTGAGAACCAGCATTACTTTTCCCTGCTGGCACCTTTGCTGTGGCAGCAAAAGCTGGACGTTTGTCTTTTTTGCTCCGGAGGCTTCCGAAAGCGAAAAAAGGTGCTTTTGAGGATGGAGTCCGCAGGAAAGCAGAGACGGCCAAATTGTCTGTGGCATTTGAAAGGGTTCAAGGAGGCAGTGAGAACCAGCATTACTTTTCCCCGCTGGCACCTTTGCTGTGGCAGCAAAAGCTGGACGGTTGTCTTTTTTGCTCCGGACGCTTCCGAAAGCGAAAACAGGTGCTTTTGAGGATGGAGTCCGCATGAAAGCAGAGAGGGCCAAATTGACTGGGGCATTTGAAAGGGTTCCAGGAGACAGTGAGAACCAGCATTACTTTTCCTCGCTGGCACCTTTGCTGTGGCAGCAAAAGCTGGACGTTTGTCTGTTTTGCTCCGGAGGTTGCCGAAAGCGAAAACAGGTGCTTTTGAGGATGCAGTCCGCAGGAAAGCAGAGAGGGCCAAATTGTCTGAGGCATTTGAAAGGGTTCCAAGAGGCAGTGAGAACCAGCATTACTTTTCCCCGCTGGCACCTTTGCTGCGGCAGCAAAAGCTGGACGTTTGTCTTTTTTGCTCCGGAGGCTGTCGAAAGCGAAAACAGGTGCTTTTGAGGATGGAGTCCGCAGGAAAGCAGAGAGGGCCAAATTGTCTCTGGCATTTGAAGAGGTTCCAGGAGGCAATGAGGACCAGCATCACTTTTCCCCGCTGGCACCTTTGCTGTGGCAGCAAAAGCTGGACGTTTGTCTTTTTTGCTCCGGAGGTTGCCGAAAGCGAAAACAGGTGCTTTTGAGGATGGAGTCAGCAGGAAAGCAGAGAGGGCCAAATTGTCTGGGGCATTTGAAAGGGTTCCAGGAGGCAGTGAGAACCAGCATTACTTTTCCCCGCTGGCACCTTTGCTGTGGCAGCAAAAGCTGGACGTTTGTCTTTTTTGCTCCTGAGGTTGCCGAAAGCGAAAACAGGTGCTTTTGAGGATGGAGTCCGCATGAAAGCAGAGAGGGCCAAATTGTCTGGGGCATTTGAAAGGGTTCCAGGAGGCAGTGAGAACCAGCATTACTTTTCCCCGCTGGCACCTTTGCTGTGGCAGCAAAAGCTGGACGTTTGTCTTCTTTGCTCCTGAGGTTGCCGAAAGCGAAAACAGGTGCTTTTGAGGATGGAGTCCGCAGGAAAGCAGAGAGTGCCAAATTGTCTGGGGCATTTGAAAGAGTTCCAGGAGGCAGTGAGAACCAGCATTACTTTTCCTTACTGGCACCTTTGCTATGGCACCAAAAGCTGGACGTTTATCTTTTTTGCTCCGGAGGTTGCCGAAAGCGAAAACAGGTGCTTTTGAGGATGGAGTCCGCATGAAAGCAGAGAGGGCCAAATTGTCTGGGGCATTTGAAAGAGTTCCAGGAGGCAGTGAGAACCAGCATTACTTTTCCCAGCTGGCACCTTTGCTGTGGCAGCAAAAGCTGGACGTTTGTCTGTTTTGCTTCGGAGGTTGCCGAAAGCGAAAACAGGTGCTTTTGAGGAGCGAGTCCGCAGGAAAGCAGAGAGGGCCAAATTGTCTGGGGAATTTGAAGAGGTTCCAGGAGGCAATGAGGACCAGCATTACTTTTCCCCGCTGGCACCTTTGCTGTGGCAGCAAAAGCTGGACGTTTGTCTTTTTTGCTCCGGAGGTTGCCGAAAGCGAAAACAGGTGCTTTTGAGGATGGAGTCCGCAGGAAAGCAGAGACGGCCAAATTGTCTGTGGCATTTGAAAGGGTTCAAGGAGGCAGTGAGAACCAGCATTACTTTTCCCCGCTGGCACCTTTGCTGTGGCAGCAAAAGCTGGACGGTTGTCTTTTTTGCTCCGGACGCTTCCGAAAGCGAAAACAGGTGCTTTTGAGGATGGAGTCCGCATGAAAGCAGAGAGGGCCAAATTGACTGGGGCATTTGAAAGGGTTCCAGGAGACAGTGAGAACCAGCATTACTTTTCCTCGCTGGCACCTTTGCTGTGGCAGCAAAAGCTGGACGTTTGTCTGTTTTGCTCCGGAGGCTGCCGAAAGCGAAAAAAGCTGCTTTTGAGGATGGAGTCCGCAGGAAAGCAGAGAGGGCCAAATTGTCTGTGGCATTTGAAAGGGTTCCAGGAGGCAGTGAGAACCAGCATTACTTTTCCCCGCTGGCACCTTTGCTGTGGCAGCAAAAGCTGGACGTTTGTCTTTTTTGCTCCGGAGGCTGCCTAAAGCGAAAACAGGTGCTTTTGAGGATGGAGTTTGCAGGAAAGCAGAGAGGGCCAAATTGTCTGGGGCATTTGAAAGGGTTCCAGGAGGCAGTGAGAACCAGCATTACTTTTCCCCGCTGGCACCTTTGCTGTGGCAGCAAAACCTGGACGTTTTTCTTTTTTGCTCCGGATAATGCCGAAAGCGAAAAAAGTTTCTTTTGAGAATGGAGTCCGCAGGAAAGCAGAGAGGGCCAAATTGTCTGGGGCATTTGAAAGGGTTCCAGGAGGCAGTGAGAACCAGCACTACTTTTCTCCGCTGGAACCTTTGCTGTGGCAGCAAAAGCTGGACGTTTGTCTTTTTTGCTCCGGAGGCTGCCGAAAGCGAAAAAAGGTGCTTTTGAGGATGGAGTCCGCAGGAAAGCAGAGAGTGCCAAATTGTCTGGGGCATTTGAAGAGGTTCCAGGAGGCAGTGAGAACCAGCATTACTTTTCCCTGCTGGCACCTTTGCTGTGGCAGCAAAAGCTGGACGTTTGTCTTTTTTGCTCCGGAGGCTTCCGAAAGCGAAAAAAGGTGCTTTTGAGGATGGAGTCCGCAGGAAAGCAGAGAGGGCCAAATTGTCTGTGGCAGTTGAAAGGGTTCCAGGAGGCAATGAGGACCAGCATTACTTTTCCCCGCTGGCACCTTTGCTGTGGCAGCAAAAGCTGGATGTTTGTCTTTTTTGCTCCGGAGGCTGCCGAAAGCGAAAACAGGTGCTTTTGAGGATGGAGTCCGCAGGAAAGCAGAGAGGGCCAAATTGTCTGAGGCATTTGAAGAGGTTCAAGGAGGCAATGAGGACCAGCATTACTTTTCCCCGCTGGCACCTTTGCTGTGGCAGCAAAAGCTGGACGTTTGTCTTTTTTGCTCCGGAGGCTGCCGAAAGCGAAAACAGGTGCTTTTGAGGATGGAGTCCGCAGGAAAGCAGAGAGGGCCAAATTGTCTGGGGCATTTGAAAGGGTTCCAGGAGGCAGTGAGAACCAGCATTACTTTTCCCCGCTGGCACCTTTGCTGTGGCAGCAAAAGCTGGACGTTTGTCTTTTTTGCTCCTGAGGTTGCCGAAAGCGAAAACAGGTGCTTTTGAGGATGGAGTCCGCATGAAAGCAGAGAGGGCCAAATTGTCTGGGGCATTTGAAAGGGTTCCAGGAGGCAGTGAGAACCAGCATTACTTTTCCCCGCTGGCACCTTTGCTGTGGCAGCAAAAGCTGGACGTTTGTCTTCTTTGCTCCTGAGGTTGCCGAAAGCGAAAACAGGTGCTTTTGAGGATGGAGTCCGCAGGAAAGCAGAGAGTGCCAAATTGTCTGGGGCATTTGAAAGAGTTCCAGGAGGCAGTGAGAACCAGCATTACTTTTCCTTACTGGCACCTTTGCTATGGAACCAAAAGCTGGACGTTTATCTTTTTTGCTCCGGAGGTTGCCGAAAGCGAAAACAGGTGCTTTTGAGGATGGAGTCCGCATGAAAGCAGAGAGGGCCAAATTGACTGGGGCATTTGAAAGAGTTCCAGGAGGCAGTGAGAACCAGCATTACTTTTCCCAGCTGGCACCTTTGCTGTGGCAGCAAAAGCTGGACGTTTGTCTTTTTTGCTCCGGAGGTTGCCGAAAGCGAAAAAAGGTGCTTTTGAGGATGGAGTCCGCAGGAAAGCAGAAAGGGCCAAATTGTCTGGGGCATTTGAAAGGGTTCCAGGAGGCAGTGAGAACCAGCATTACTTTTCCCCGCTGGCACCTTTGCTGTGGCAGGAAAAGCTGGACGTTTGTCTTTTTTGCTCCGGAGGTTGCCGAAAGCGAAAACAGGTGCTTTTGAGGATGGAGTCCGCATGAAAGCAGAGAGGGCCAAATTGACTGGGGCATTTGAAAGGGTTCCAGGAGACAGTGAGAACCAGCATTACTTTTCCTCGCTGGCACCTTTGCTGTGGCAGCAAAAGCTGGACGTTTGTCTGTTTTGCTCCGGAGGCTGCCGAAAGCGAAAACAGGTGCTTTTGAGGATGGAGTCCGCAGGAAAGCAGAGAGGGCCAAATTGTCTGGGGCATTTGAAAGGGTTCCAGGAGGCAGTGAGAACCAGCATTACTTTTCCCCGCTGGCACCTTTGCTGTGGCAGCAAAAGCTGGACGTTTGTCTTTTTTGCTCCGGAGGCTGCCGAAAGCGAAAACAGGTGCTTTTGAGGATGGAGTTTGCAGGAAAGCAGAGAGGGCCAAATTGTCTGGGGCATTTGAAAGGGTTCCAGGAGGCAGTGAGAACCAGCATTACTTTTCCCCGCTGGCACCTTTGCTGTGGCAGCAAAACCTGGACGTTTTTCTTTTTTGCTCCGGATAATGCCGAAAGCGAAAAAAGTTTCTTTTGAGAATGGAGTCCGCAGGAAAGCAGAGAGGGCCAAATTGTCTGGGGCATTTGAAAGGGTTCCAGGAGGTAGTGAGAACCAGCATTACTTTTCCCCGCTGGCACCTTTGCTGTGGCAGCAAAACCTGGACGTTTGTCTTTTTTGCTCCGGAGGCTGCCGAAAGCGAAAAAAGGTGCTTTTGAGGATGGAGTCCGCAGGAAAGCAGAGAGTGCCAAATTGTCTGGGGCATTTGAAGAGGTTCCAGGAGGCAGTGAGAACCAGCATTACTTTTCCCTGCTGGCACCTTTGCTGTGGCAGCAAAAGCTGGACGTTTGTCTTTTTTGCTCCGGAGGCTTCCGAAAGCGAAAACAGGTGCTTTTGAGGATGGAGTCCGCAGGAAAGCAGAGAGGGCCAAATTGTCTGTGGCAGTTGAAAGGGTTCCAGGAGGCAATGAGGACCAGCATTACTTTTCCCCGCTGGCACCTTTGCTGTGGCAGCAAAAGCTGGACGTTTGTCTTTTTTGCTCCGGAGGCTGCCGAAAGCGAAAACAGGTGCTTTTGAGGATGGAGTCCGCAGGAAAGCAGAGAGGGCCAAATTGTCTGGGGTATTTGAAAGGGTTCCAGGAGGCAGTGAGAACCAGCATTACTTTTCCCCGCTGGCACCTTTACTGTGGCAGCAAAAGCTGGATGTTTGTCTTTTTTGCTCCGGAGGCTGCCGAAAGCGAAAACAGGTGCTTTTGAGGATGGAGTCCGCAGGAAAGCAGAGAGGGCCAAATTGTCTGAGGCATTTGAAGAGGTTCAAGGAGGCAATGAGGACCAGCATTACTTTTCCCCGCTGGCACCTTTGCTGTGGCAGCAAAAGCTGGACGTTTGTCTTTTTTGCTCCGGAGGCTGCCGAAAGCGAAAACAGGTGCTTTTGAGGATGGAGTCCGCAGGAAAGCAGAGAGGGCCAAATTGTCTGTGGCATTTGAAAGGGTTCCAGGAGGCAGTGAGAACCAGCATTACTTTTCCCCGCTGGCACCTTTGCTGTGGCAGCAAAAGCTGGACATTTGTCTGTTTTGCTCCGGAGGTTGCCGAAAGCGAAAAAAGGTGCTTTTGAGGATGGAGTCCGCAGGAAAGCAGAGAGTGCCAAATTGTCTGGGGCATTTGAAGAGGTTCCAGGAGGCAGTGAGAAGCAGCATTACTTTTCCCCGCTGGCACCTTTGCTGTGGCAGCAAAAGCTGGACGTTTGTCTTTTTTGCTCCGGAGGTTGCCGAAAGCGAAAACAGGTGCTTTTGAGGATGGAGTCCGCAGGAAAGCAGAGAGTGCCAAATTGTCTGGGGCATTTGAAGAGGTTCCAGGAGGCAGTGAGAACCAGCATTACTTTTCCCCGCTGGCACCTTTGCTGTGGCAGCAAAAGCTGGACGTTTGTCTTTTTTGCTCGGGAGGCTTCCGAAAGCGAAAAAAGGTGCTTTTGAGGATGGAGTCCGCAGGAAAGCAGAGAGGGCCAAATTGTCTGTGGCATTTGAAAGGGTTCCAGGAGGCAATGAGGACCAGCATTACTTTTCCCCGCTGGCACCTTTGCTGTGGCAGCAAAAGCTGGACGTTTGTCTTTTTTGCTCCGGAGGCTGCCGAAAGCGAAAACAGGTGCTTTTGAGGATGGAGTCCGCAGGAAAGCAGAGAGGGCCAAATTGTCTGGGGCATTTGAAGTGGTTCCAGGAGGCAGTGAGAACCAGCATTACTTTTCCCCGCTGGCACCTTTGCTGTGGCAGCAAAAGGTGGACGTTTGTCTTTTTTGCTCCGGAGGTTGCCGAAAGCGAAAACAGGTGCTTTTGAGGATGGAGTCCGCAGGAAAGCAGAGAGGGCCAAATTGTCTGGGGCATTTGAAAGGGTTCCAGGAGGCAGTGAGAACCAGCATTACTTTTCCCCTCTGGCACCTTTGCTGTGGCACCAAAACCTGGACGTTTGTCTTTTTTGCTCCGGAGGCTGCCGAAAGCGAAAACAGGTGCTTTTGAGGATGGAGTCCGCAGGAAAGCAGAGAGTGCCAAATTGTCTGTGGCATTTGAAGAGGTTCCAGGAGGCAGTGAGAACCAGCATTACTTTTCCCCGCTGGCACCTTTGCTGTGGCAGCAAAAGCTGGACGTTTGTCTTTTTTGATCCGGAGGCTTCCGAAAGCGAAAAAAGGTGCTTTTGAGGATGGAGTCCGCAGGAAAGGAGAGAGTGCCAAATTGTCTGTGGCATTTGAAAGGGTTCCAGGAGGCAATGAGGACCAGCATTACTTTTCCCCGCTGGCACCTTTGCTGTGGCAGCAAAAGCTGGACGTTTGTCTTTTTTGCTCCGGAGGCTGCCGAAAGCGAAAACAGGTGCTTTTGAGGATGGAGTCCGCAGGAAAGCAGAGAGGGCCAAATTGTCTGGGGCATTTGAAAGGGTTCCAGGAGGCAGTGAGAACCAGCATTACTTTTCCCTGCTGGCACCTTTGCTGTGGCAGCAAAAGCTGGACGTTTGTCTTTTTTGCTCCGGAGGCTTCCGAAAGCGAAAACAGGTGCTTTTGAGGATGGAGTCCGCAGGAAAGCAGAGACGGCCAAATTGTCTGAGGCATTTGAAGAGGTTCAAGGAGGCAATGAGGACCAGCATTACTTTTCCCCGCTGGCACCTTTGCTGTGGCAGCAAAAGCTGGACGTTTGTCTTTTTTGCTCCGGAGGCTGCCGAAAGCGAAAACAGGTGCTTTTGAGGATGGAGTCCGCATGAAAGCAGAGAGGGCCAAATTGTCTGTGGCATTTGAAAGGGTTCCAGGAGGCAGTGAGAACCAGCATTACTTTTCCCCGCTGGCACCTTTGCTGTGGCAGCAAAAGCTGGACATTTGTCTGTTTTGCTCCGGAGGTTGCCGAAAGCGAAAAAAGGTGCTTTTGAGGATGGAGTCCGCAGGAAAGCAGAGAGGGCCAAATTGTCTGTGGCATTTGAAGAGGTTCCAGGAGGCAATGAGGACCAGCATTACTTTTCCCCGCTGGCACCTTTGCTGTGGCAGCAAAAGCTGAACGTTTGTCTTTTTTGCTCCGGAGGTTGCCGAAAGCGAAAACAGGTGCTTTTGAGGATGGAGTCCGCAGGAAAGCAGAGAGTGCCAAATTGTCTGGGGCATTTGAAGAGGTTCCAGGAGGCAGTGAGGACCAGCATCACTTTTCCCCGCTGGCACCTTTGCTGTGGCAGCAAAAGCTGGACGTTTGTCTTTTTTGCTCCGGAGGTTGCCGAAAGCGAAAACAGGTGCTTTTGAGGATGGAGTCCGCAGGAAAGCAGAGAGTGCCAAATTGTCTGGGGCATTTGAAGAGGTTCCAGGAGGCAGTGAGAACCAGCATTACTTTTCCCCACTGGCACCTTTGCTGTGGCAGCAAAAGCTGGACGTTTGTCTTTTTTGCTCCGGAGGTTGCCGTAAGCGAAAAAAGGTGCTTTTGAGGATGGAGTCCGCAGGAAAGCAGAGAGGGCCAAATTGTCTGGGGCATTTGAAAGGGTTCCAGGAGGCAGTGAGAACCAGCATTACTTTTCCCCGCTGGCACCTTTGCTGTGGCAGCAAAAGCTGGACGTTTGTCTTTTTTGCTCCGGAGGCTGCCGAAAGCGAAAACAGGTGCTTTTGAGGATGGAGTCCGCAGGAAAGCAGAGAGTGCCAAATTGTCTGAGGCATTTGAAGAGGTTCAAGGAGGCAATGAGGACCAGCATTACTTTTCCCCGCTGGCACCTTTGCTGTGGCAGCAAAAGCTGGACGTTTGTCTTTTTTGCTCCGGAGGCTGCCGAAAGCGAAAACAGGTGCTTTTGAGGATGGAGTCCGCAGGAAAGCAGAGAGTGCCAAATTGTCTGGGGCATTTGAAAGGGTTCCAGGAGGCAGTGAGAACCAGCATTACTTTTCCCCGCTGGCACCTTTGCTGTGGCAGCAAAAGCTGGACGTTTGTCTGTTTTGCTCCGGAGGTTGCCGAAAGCGAAAAAAGGTGCTTTTGAGGATGGAGTCCGCAGGAAAGCAGAGAGGGCCAAATTGTCTGGGGCATTTGAAGAGGTTCCAGGAGGCAATGAGGACCAGCATTACTTTTCCCCGCTGGCACCTTTGCTGTGGCAGCAAAAGCTGGACGTTTGTCTTTTTTGCTCCTGAGGTTGCCGAAAGCGAAAACAGGTGCTTTTGAGGATGGAGTCCGCAGGAAAGCAGAGAGTGCCAAATTGTCTGTGGCATTTGAAGAGGTTCCAGGAGGCAGTGAGAACCAGCATTACTTTTCCCCGCTGGCACCTTTGCTGTGGCAGCAAAAGCTGGACGTTTGTCTTTTTTGCTCCTGAGGTTGCCGAAAGCGAAAACAGGTGCTTTTGAGGATGGAGTCCGCAGGAAAGCAGAGAGTGCCAAATTGTCTGGGGCATTTGAATAGGTTCCAGGAGGCAGTGAGAACCAGCATTACTTTTCCCCACTGGCACCTTTGCTGTGGCAGCAAAAGCTGGACGTTTGTCTTTTTTGCTCCGGAGGCTTCCGAAAGCGAAAAAAGGTGCTTTTGAGGATGGAGTCCGCAGGAAAGCAGAGAGTGCCAAATTGTCTGTGGCATTTGAAAGGGTTCCAGGAGGCAATGAGGACCAGCATTACTTTTCCCCGCTGGCACCTTTGCTGTGGCAGCAAAAGCTGGACGTTTGTCTTTTTTGCTCCGGAGGCTGTCGAAAGCGAAAAAAGGTGCTTTTGAGGATGGAGTCCGCAGGAAAGCAGAGACGGCCAAATTGTCTGGGGCATTTTAAAGGGTTCCAGGAGGCAGTGAGAACCAGCATTACTTTTCCCCGCTGGCACCTTTGCTGTGGCAGCAAAAGCTGGACGTTTGTCTTTTTTGCTCCGGAGGCTGCCGAAAGCGAAAACAGGTGCTTTTGAGGATGGAGTCCGCAGGAAAGCAGAGAGGGCCAAATTGTCTGGGGCATTTGAAGTGGTTCCAGGAGGCAGTGAGAACCAGCATTACTTTTCCCCACTGGCACCTTTGCTGTGGCAGCAAAAGCTGGACGTTTGTCTTTTTTGCTCCGGAGGCTTCCGAAAGCGAAAAAAGGTGCTTTTGAGGATGGAGTCCGCAGGAAAGCAGAGAGTGCCAAATTGTCTGTGGCATTTGAAAGGGTTCCAGGAGGCAATGAGGACCAGCATTACTTTTCCCCGCTGGCACCTTTGCTGTGGCAGCAAAAGCTGGACGTTTTTCTTTTTTGCTCCGGAGGCTGCCGAAAGCGAAAACAGGTGCTTTTGAGGATGGAGTCCGCAGGAAAGCATAGAGGGCCAAATTGTCTGGGGCATTTGAAAGGGTTCCAGAAGGCAGTGAGAACCAGCATTACTTTTCCCCGCTGGCACCTTTGCTGTGGCAGCAAAACCTGGACGTTTGTCTTTTTTGCTCCGGATAATGCCGAAAGCGAAAACAGGTGCTTTTGAGAATGGAGTCCGCAGGAAAGCAGAGAGTGCCAAATTGTCTGGGGCATTTGAAAGGGTTCCAGGAGGCAGTGAGAACCAGCATTACTTTTCCCCGCTGGCACCTTTGCTGTGGCAGCAAAAGCTGGACGTTTGTCTTTTTTGCTCCGGAGGCTGCCGAAAGCGAAAACAGGTACTTTTGAGGATGGAGTCCGCAGGAAAGCAGAGAGGGCCAAATTGTCTGAGGCATTTGAAGAGGTTCCAGGAGGCAGTGAGAACCAGCATTACTTTTCCCCGCTGGCACCTTTGCTGTGGCAGCAAAAGCTGGACGTTTGTCTTTTTACCACCGGAGGGCGCCGAAAGTGAAAAATGCGCTTTTGAGGATAGAGTCAGCAGGAAAGCAGAGAGGGCCAAATTGTCTGGGGCATTTGAAAGAGTTCCAGGAGGCAGTGAGAACCAGCATTACTTTTCCCCGCTGGCACCTTTGCTGTGGCAGCAAAAGCTGGACGTTTGTCTTTTTTGCTCCGGAGGCTGCCGAAAGCTAAAAAAGGATCTTTTAAGGATGGAGTCCGCAGGAAAGCAGAGAGGGCCAAATTGTCTGGGGCATTTGAAAGGGTTCCAGGAGGCAGTGAGAACCAGCATTACTTTTCCCCGCTGGCACCTTTGCTGTGGCAGCAAAAGCTGGACGTTTGTCTTTTTTGCTCCTGAGGTTGCCGAAAGCGAAAACAGGTGCTTTTGAGGATGGACTCCGCAGGAAAGCAGAGAGTGCCAAATTGTCTAGGGCATTTGAAGAGGTTCCAGGAGGCAGTGAGAACCAGCATTACTTTTCCCCACTGGCACCTTTGCTGTGGCAGCAAAAGCTGGACGTTTTTCTTTTTTGCTCCGGAGGCTGCCGAAAGCGAAAACAGGTGCTTTTGAGGATGGAGTCCGCAGGAAAGCAGAGAGGGCCAAATTGTCTGGGGCATTTGAAAGGGTTCCAGGAGGCAGTGAGAACCAGCATTACTTTTCCCCGCTGGCACCTTTGCTGTGGCAGCAAAAGCTGGACATTTGTCTGTTTTGCTCCGGAGGCTGTCGAAAGCGAAAACAGGTGCTTTTGAGGATGGAGTCCGCAGGAAAGCAGAGAGGGCCAAATTGTCTGTGGCATTTGAAGAGGTTCCAGGAGGCAATGAGGACCAGCATTACTTTTCCCCGCTGGCACCTTTGCTGTGGCAGCAAAAGCTGAACGTTTGTCTTTTTTGCTCCGGAGGTTGCCGAAAGCGAAAACAGGTGCTTTTGAGGATGGAGTCCGCAGGAAAGCAGAGAGTGCCAAATTGTCTGGGGCATTTGAAGAGGTTCCAGGAGGCAGTGAGAAGCAGCATTACTTTTCCCCGCTGGCACCTTTGCTGTGGCAGCAAAAGCTGGACGTTTGTCTTTTTTGCTCCGGAGGTTGCCGAAAGCGAAAACAGGTGCTTTTGAGGATGGAGTCCGCAGGAAAGCAGAGAGTGCCAAATTGTCTGGGGCATTTGAAGAGGTTCCAGGAGGCAGTGAGAACCAGCATTACTTTTCCCCACTGGCACCTTTGCTGTGGCAGCAAAAGCTGGACGTTTGTCTTTTTTGCTCGGGAGGCTTCCGAAAGCGAAAAAAGGTGCTTTTGAGGATGGAGTCCGCAGGAAAGCAGAGAGTGCCAAATTGTCTGTGGCATTTGAAAGGGTTCCAGGAGGCAATGAGGACCAGCATTACTTTTCCCCGCTGGCACCTTTGCTGTGGCAGCAAAAGCTGGACGTTTGTCTTTTTTGCTCCGGAGGCTGCCGAAAGCGAAAAAAGGTGCTTTTGAGGATGGAGTCCGCAGGAAAGCAGAGAGGGCCAAATTGTCTGGGGCATTTGAAAGGGTTCCAGGAGGCAGTGAGAACCAGCATTACTTTTCCCCGCTGGCACCTTTGCTGTGGCAGGAAAAGGTGGACGTTTGTCTTTTTTGCTCCTGAGGTTGCCGAAAGCGAAAACAGGTGCTTTTGAGGATGGAGTCCGCAGGAAAGCAGAGAGGGCCAAATTGTCTGGGGCATTTGAAAGGGTTCCAGGAGGCAGTGAGAACCAGCATTACTTTTCCCCGCTGGCACCTTTGCTGTGGCAGCAAAAGCTGGACATTTGTCTGTTTTGCTCCGGAGGTTGCCGAAAGCGAAAACAGGTGCTTTTGAGGATGGAGTCCGCAGGAAAGCAGAGAGGGCCAAATTGTCTGTGGCATTTGAAGAGGTTCCAGGAGGCAATGAGGACCAGCATTACTTTTCCCCGCTGGCACCTTTGCTGTGGCAGCAAAAGCTGAACGTTTGTCTTTTTTGCTCCGGAGGTTGCCGAAAGCGAAAACAGGTGCTTTTGAGGATGGAGTCCGCAGGAAAGCAGAGAGTGCCAAATTGTCTGGGGCATTTGAAGAGGTTCCAGGAGGCAGTGAGAAGCAGCATTACTTTTCCCCGCTGGCACCTTTGCTGTGGCAGCAAAAGCTGGACGTTTGTCTTTTTTGCTCCGGAGGTTGCCGAAAGCGAAAACAGGTGCTTTTGAGGATGGAGTCCGCAGGAAAGCAGAGAGTGCCAAATTGTCTGGGGCATTTGAAGAGGTTCCAGGAGGCAGTGAGAACCAGCATTACTTTTCCCCACTGGCACCTTTGCTGTGGCAGCAAAAGCTGGACGTTTGTCTTTTTTGCTCGGGAGGCTTCCGAAAGCGAAAAAAGGTGCTTTTGAGGATGGAGTCCGCAGGAAAGCAGAGAGTGCCAAATTGTCTGTGGCATTTGAAAGGGTTCCAGGAGGCAATGAGGACCAGCATTACTTTTCCCCGCTGGCACCTTTGCTGTGGCAGCAAAAGCTGGACGTTTGTCTTTTTTGCTCCGGAGGCTGCCGAAAGCGAAAAAAGGTGCTTTTGAGGATGGAGTCCGCAGGAAAGCAGAGAGGGCCAAATTGTCTGGGGCATTTGAAAGGGTTCCAGGAGGCAGTGAGAACCAGCATTACTTTTCCCCGCTGGCACCTTTGCTGTGGCAGCAAAAGGTGGACGTTTGTCTTTTTTGCTCCGGAGGTTGCCGAAAGCGAAAACAGGTGCTTTTGAGGATGGAGTCCGCAGGAAAGCAGAGAGGGCCAAATTGTCTGGGGCATTTGAAGAGGTTCCAGGAGGCAGTGAGAACCAGCATTACTTTTCCCCACTGGCACCTTTGCTGTGGCAGCAAAAGCTGGACGTTTTTCTTTTTTGCTCCGGAGGCTGCCGAAAGCGAAAACAGGTGCTTTTGAGGATGGAGTCCGCAGGAAAGCAGAGAGGGCCAAATTGTCTGGGGCATTTGAAAGGGTTCCAGGAGGCAGTGAGAACCAGCATTACTTTTCCCCGCTGGCACCTTTGCTGTGGCAGCAAAAGCTGGACGTTTGTCTTTTTTGCTCCGGAGTCTGCCGAAAGCGAAAACAGGTGCTTTTGAGGATGGAGTCCACAGGAAAGCAGAGAGTGCCAAATTGTCTGAGGCATTTGAAGAGGTTCAAGGAGGCAATGAGGACCAGCATTACTTTTCCCCGCTGGCACCTTTGCTGTGGCAGCAAAAGCTGGACGTTTGTCTTTTTTGCTCCGGAGGCTGCCGAAAGCGAAAACAGGTGCTTTTGAGGATGGAGTCCGCATGAAAGCAGAGAGGGCCAAATTGTCTGGGGCATTTGAAAGGGTTCCAGGAGGCAGTGAGAACCAGCATTACTTTTCCCCGCTGGCACCTTTGCTGTGGCAACAAAAGCTGGACATTTGTCTGTTTTGCTCCGGAGGTTGCCGAAAGCGAAAAAAGGTGCTTTTGAGGATGGAGTCCGCAGGAAAGCAGAGAGGGCCAAATTGTCTGGGGCATTTGAAGAGGTTCCAGGAGGCAATGAGGACCAGCATTACTTTTCCCCGCTGGCACCTTTGCTGTGGCAGCAAAAGCTGGACGTTTGTCTTTTTTGTTCCGGAGGTTGCCGAAAGCGAAAACAGGTGCTTTTGAAGATGGAGTCCGCAGGAAAGCAGAGAGTGCCAAATTGTCTGTGGCATTTGAAGAGGTTCCAGGAGGCAGTGAGAACCAGCATTACTTTTCCCCGCTGGCACCTTTGCTGTGGCAGCAAAAGCTGGACGTTTGTCTTTTTTGCTCCTGAGGTTGCCGAAAGCGAAAACAGGTGCTTTTGAGGATGGAGTCCGCAGGAAAGCAGAGAGTGCCAAATTGTCTGGGGCATTTGAATAGGTTCCAGGAGGCAGTGAGAACCAGCATTACTTTTCCCCACTGGCACCTTTGCTGTGGCAGCAAAAGCTGGACGTTTGTCTTTTTTGCTCCGGAGGCTTCCGAAAGCGAAAAAAGGTGCTTTTGAGGATGGAGTCCGCAGGAAAGCAGAGAGTGCCAAATTGTCTGTGGCATTTGAAAGGGTTCCAGGAGGCAATGAGGACCAGCATTACTTTTCCCCGCTGGCACCTTTGCTGTGGCAGCAAAAGCTGGACGTTTGTCTTTTTTGCTCCGGAGGCTGTCGAAAGCGAAAAAAGGTGCTTTTGAGGATGGAGTCCGCAGGAAAGCAGAGACGGCCAAATTGTCTGGGGCATTTTAAAGGGTTCCAGGAGGCAGTGAGAACCAGCATTACTTTTCCCCGCTGGCACCTTTGCTGTGGCAGCAAAAGCTGGACGTTTGTCTTTTTTGCTCCGGAGGCTGCCGAAAGCGAAAACAGGTGCTTTTGAGGATGGAGTCCGCAGGAAAGCAGAGAGGGCCAAATTGTCTGTGGCATTTGAAGTGGTTCCAGGAGGCAGTGAGAACCAGCATTACTTTTCCCCACTGGCACCTTTGCTGTGGCAGCAAAAGCTGGACGTTTGTCTTTTTTGCTCCGGAGGATGCCGAAAGCGAAAAAAGGTGCTTTTTAGGATGGAGTCCGCAGGAAAGCAGAGAGTGCCAAATTGTCTGTGGCATTTGAAAGGGTTCCAGGAGGCAATGAGGACCAGCATTACTTTTCCCCGCTGGCACCTTTGCTGTGGCAGCAAAAGCTGGACGTTTTTCTTTTTTGCTCCGGAGGCTGCCGAAATCGAAAACAGGTGCTTTTGAGGATGGAGTCCGCAGGAAAGCAGAGAGGGCCAAATTGTCTGGGGCATTTGAAAGGGTTCCAGAAGGCAGTGAGAACCAGCATTACTTTTCCCCGCTGGCACCTTTGCTGTGGCAGCAAAACCTGGACGTTTGTCTTTTTTGCTCCGGATAATGCCGAAAGCGAAAACAGGTGCTTTTGAGAATGGAGTCCGCAGGAAAGCAGAGAGTGCCAAATTGTCTGGGGCATTTGAAAGGGTTCCAGGAGGCAGTGAGAACCAGCATTACTTTTCCCCGCTGGCACCTTTGCTGTGGCAGCAAAAGCTGGACGTTTGTCTTTTTTGCTCCGGAGGCTGCCGAAAGCGAAAACAGGTACTTTTGAGGATGGAGTCCGCAGGAAAGCAGAGAGGGCCAAATTGTCTGAGGCATTTGAAGAGGTTCCAGGAGGCAGTGAGAACCAGCATTACTTTTCCCCGTTGGCACCTTTGCTGTGGCAGCAAAAGCTGGACGTTTGTCTTTTTACCACCGGAGGGCGCCGAAAGTGAAAAATGCGCTTTTGAGGATAGAGTCAGCAGGAAAGCAGAGAGGGACAAATTGTCTGGGGCATTTGAAAGAGTTCCAGGAGGCAGTGAGAACCAGCATTACTTTTCCCCGCTGGCACCTTTGCTGTGGCAGCAAAAGCTGGACGTTTGTCTTTTTTGCTCCGGAGGCTGTCGAAAGCGAAAAAAGGTGCTTTTGAGGATGGAGTCCGCAGGAAAGCAGAGACGGCCAAATTGTCTGGGGCATTTTAAAGGGTTCCAGGAGGCAGTGAGAACCAGCATTACTTTTCCCCGCTGGCACCTTTGCTGTGGCAGCAAAAGCTGGACGTTTGTCTTTTTTGCTCCGGAGGCTGCCGAAAGCGAAAACAGGTGCTTTTGAGGATGGAGTCCGCAGGAAAGCAGAGAGGGCCAAATTGTCTGTGGCATTTGAAGTGGTTCCAGGAGGCAGTGAGAACCAGCATTACTTTTCCCCACTGGCACCTTTGCTGTGGCAGCAAAAGCTGGACGTTTGTCTTTTTTGCTCCGGAGGATGCCGAAAGCGAAAAAAGGTGCTTTTTAGGATGGAGTCCGCAGGAAAGCAGAGAGTGCCAAATTGTCTGTGGCATTTGAAAGGGTTCCAGGAGGCAATGAGGACCAGCATTACTTTTCCCCGCTGGCACCTTTGCTGTGGCAGCAAAAGCTGGACGTTTTTCTTTTTTGCTCCGGAGGCTGCCGAAATCGAAAACAGGTGCTTTTGAGGATGGAGTCCGCAGGAAAGCAGAGAGGGCCAAATTGTCTGGGGCATTTGAAAGGGTTCCAGAAGGCAGTGAGAACCAGCATTACTTTTCCCCGCTGGCACCTTTGCTGTGGCAGCAAAACCTGGACGTTTGTCTTTTTTGCTCCGGATAATGCCGAAAGCGAAAACAGGTGCTTTTGAGAATGGAGTCCGCAGGAAAGCAGAGAGTGCCAAATTGTCTGGGGCATTTGAAAGGGTTCCAGGAGGCAGTGAGAACCAGCATTACTTTTCCCCGCTGGCACCTTTGCTGTGGCAGCAAAAGCTGGACGTTTGTCTTTTTTGCTCCGGAGGCTGCCGAAAGCGAAAACAGGTACTTTTGAGGATGGAGTCCGCAGGAAAGCAGAGAGGGCCAAATTGTCTGAGGCATTTGAAGAGGTTCCAGGAGGCAGTGAGAACCAGCATTACTTTTCCCCGTTGGCACCTTTGCTGTGGCAGCAAAAGCTGGACGTTTGTCTTTTTACCACCGGAGGGCGCCGAAAGTGAAAAATGCGCTTTTGAGGATAGAGTCAGCAGGAAAGCAGAGAGGGCCAAATTGTCTGGGGCATTTGAAAGAGTTCCAGGAGGCAGTGAGAACCAGCATTACTTTTCCCCGCTGGCACCTTTGCTGTGGCAGCAAAAGCTGGACGTTTGTCTTTTTTGCTCCGGAGGCTGCCGAAAGCTAAAAAAGGATCTTTTAAGGATGGAGTCCGCAGGAAAGCAGAGAGGGCCAAATTGTCTGGGGCATTTGAAAGGGTTCCAGGAGGCAGTGAGAACCAGCATTACTTTTCCCCGCTGGCACCTTTGCTGTGGCAGCAAAAGCTGGACGTTTGTCTTTTTTGCTCCTGAGGTTGCCGAAAGCGAAAAAAGGATCTTTTGAGGATGGAGTCCGCAGGAAAGCAGAGAGGGCCCAATTGTCTGGGGCATTTGAAAGGGTTCCAGGAGGCAGTGAGAACCAGCATTACTTTTCCCCGCTGGCACCTTTGCTGTGGCAGCAAAAGCTGGACGTTTGTCTTTTTTGCTCCTGAGGTTGCCGAAAGCGAAAACAGGTGCTTTTGAGGATGGACTCCGCAGGAAAGCAGAGAGTGCCAAATTGTCTGGGGCATTTGAAGAGGTTCCAGGAGGCAGTGAGAACCAGCATTACTTTTCCCCACTGGCACCTTTGCTGTGGCAGCAAAAGCTGGACGTTTTTCTTTTTTGCTCCGGAGGCTTCCGAAAGCGAAAACAGGTGCTTTTGAGGATGCAGTCCGCAGGAAAGCAGAGAGGGCCAAATTGTCTGTGGCATTTGAAAGGGTTCCAGGAGTTAGTGAGGACCAGCATCACTTTTCCCCGCTGGCACCTTTGCTGTGGCAGCAAAAGCTGGACGTTTGTCTTTTTTGCTCCGGAGGCTGCCGAAAGCGAAAACAGGTGCTTTTGAGGATGGAGTCCGCAGGAAAGCAGAGAGGGCCAAATTGTCTGGGGCATTTGAAAGGGTTCCAGGAGGCAGTGAGAACCAGCATTACTTTTCCCCACTGGCACCTTTGCTGTGGCAGCAAAAGCTGGACGTTTGTCTTTTTTGCTCCGGAGGTTGTCGAAAGCGAAAACAGGTGCTTTTGAGGATGGAATCCGCAGGAAAGCAGAGAGTGCCAAATTGTCTGGGGCATGTTAAGAGGTTCCAGGAGGCAGTGAGGACCAGCATTACTTTTCCCCGCTGGCACCTTTGCTGTGGCAGCAAAAGCTGGACGTTTGTCTTTTTTGCTCCGGAGGCTTCCGAAAGCGAAAAAAGGTGCTTTTGAGGATGGAGTCCGCAGGAAAGCAGAGAGTGCCAAATTGTCTGTGGCATTTGAAAGGGTTCCAGGAGGCAGTGAGAACCAGCATTACTTTTCCCCTCTGGCACCTTTGCTGTGGCAGCAAAAGCTGGACGTTTGTCTTTTTTGTTCCGGAGGTTGCCGAAAGCGAAAACAGGTGCTTTTGAGGATGGAGTCCGCAGGAAAGCAGAGAGGGCGAAATTGTCTGGGGCATTTGAATAGGTTCCAGGAGGCAGTGAGAACCAGCATTACTTTTCCCCACTGGCACCTTTGCTGTGGCAGCAAAAGCTGGACGTTTGTCTTTTTTTGCTCCGGAGGCTGCCGAAAGCGAAAACAGGTGCTTTTGAGGATGGAGTCCGCAGGAAAGCCGAGAGGGCAAAATTGTCTGGGGCATTTGAAAGGGTTCCAGGAGGCAGTGAGAACCAGCATTACTTTTCCCCGCTGGCACCTTTGCTGTGGCAGCAAAAGCTGGACGTTTGTCTTTTTTGCTCCTGAGGTTGCCGAAAGCGAAAACAGGTGCTTTTGAGGATGGAGTCCGCAGGAAAGCAGAGAGGGCCAAATTGTCTGGGGCATTTGAAGAGGTTCCAGGAGGCAGTGAGAACCAGCATTACTTTTCCCCACTGGCACCTTTGCTGTGGCAGCAAAAGCTGGACGTTTGTCTTTTTTGCTCCGGAGGCTTCCGAAAGCGAAAAAAGGTGCTTTTGAGGATGGAGTCCGCAGGAAAGAAGAGAGGGCCAAATTGTCTGTGGCATTTGAAAGGGTTCCAGGAGGCAATGAGGACCAGCATTACTTTTCCCCGCTGGCACCTTTGCTGTGGCAGCAAAAGCTGGACGTTTGTCTTTTTTGCTCCGGAGGCTGCCGAAAGCGAAAACAGGTGCTTTTGAGGATGGAGTCCGCAGGAAAGCAGAGAGGGCCAAATTGTCTGTGGCATTTGAAAGGGTTCCAGGAGGCAGTGAGAACCAGCATTACTTTTCCCCGCTGGCACCTTTGCTGTGGCAGCAAAAGCTGGACGTTTGTCTTTTTTGCTCCGGAGGCTGCCGAAAGCGAAAACAGGTGCTTTTGAGGATGGAGTCCGCAGGAAAGCAGAGAGTGCCAAATTGTCTGTGGCATTTGAAGAGGTTCTAAGAGGCAGTGAGAACCAGCATTACTTTTCCCCGCTGGCACCTTTGCTGTGGCAGCAAAAGCTGGACGTTTGTCTTTTTTGCTCCGGAGGTTGCCGAAAGCGAAAAAAGGTGCTTTTGAGGATGGAGTCCGCAGGAAAGCAGAGAGGGCCAAATTGTCTGGGGCATTTGAAAGGGTTCCAGGAGGCAGTGAGAACCAGCATTACTTTTCCCCGCTGGCACCTTTGCTGTGGCAGGAAAAGCTGGACGTTTGTCTTTTTTGCTCCGGAGGTTGCCGAAAGCGAAAACAGGTGCTTTTGAGGATGGAGTCCGCAGGAAAGCAGAGAGGGCCAAATTGTCTGGGGCATTTGAAGAGGTTCTAAGAGGCAGTGAGAACCAGCATTACTTTTCCCCGCTGGCACCTTTGCTGTGGCAGCAAAAGCTGGACATTTGTCTGTTTTGCTCCGGAGGTTGCCGAAAGCGAAAACGGGTGCTTTTGAGGATGGAGTCCGCAGGAAAGCAGAGAGGGCCAAATTGTCTGTGGCATTTGAAGAGGTTCCAGGAGGCAATGAGGACCAGCATTACTTTTCCCCGCTGGCACCTTTGCTGTGGCAGCAAAAGCTGGACGTTTGTTTTTTTGCTCCGGATAATGCCGAAAGCGAAAACAGGTGCTTTTGAGGATGGAGTCCGCAGGAAAGAAGAGAGGGCCAAATTGTCTGGGGCATTTGAAAGGGTTCCAGGAGGCAGTGAGAACCAGCATTACTTTTCCCCGCTGGCACCTTTGCTGTGGCAGCAAAAGCTGGACGTTTGTCTTTTTTGCTCCGGAGGCTTCCGAAAGCGAAAAAAGGTGCTTTTGAGGATGGAGTCCGCAGGAAAGCAGAGAGTGCCAAATTGTCTGTGGCATTTGAAGAGGTTCTAAGAGGCAGTGAGAACCAGCATTACTTTTCCCCGCTGGCACCTTTGCTGTGGCAGCAAAAGCTGGACGTTTGTCTTTTTTGCTCCGGAGGTTGCCGAAAGCGAAAACAGGTGCTTTTGAGGATGGAGTCCGCAGGAAAGCAGAGAGGGCCAAATTGTCTGGGGCATGTTAAGAGGTTCCAGGAGGCAATGAGGACCAGCCTTACTTTTCCCCGCTGGCACCTTTGCTGTGGCAGCAAAAGCTGGACGTTTGTCTTTTTTGCTCCGGAGGTTGCCGAAAGCGAAAACAGGTGCTTTTGAGGATGGAGTCCGCAGGAAAGCAGAGAGTGCCAAATTGTCTGGGGCATTTGAAGAGGTTCCAGGAGGCAGTGAGAACCAGCATTACTTTTCCCCGCTGGCACCTTTGCTGTGGCAGCAAAAGCTGGAAGTTTGTCTTTTTTTCTCCGGAGGCTTCCGAAAGCGAAAAAAGGTGCTTTTGAGGATGGAGTCCGCAGGAAAGCAGAGAGTGCCAAATTGTCTGTGGCATTTGAAAGGGTTCCAGGAGGCAATGAGGACTAGCATTACTTTTCCCCGCTGGCACCTTTGCTGTGGCAGCAAAAGCTGGACGTTTGTTTTTTTGCTCCGGATACTGCCGAAAGCGAAAACAGGTGCTTTTGAGGATGGAGTCCGCAGGAAAGAAGAGAGGGCCAAATTGTCTGTGGCATTTGAAAGAGTTCCAGGAGGCAGTGAGAACCAGCATTACTTTTCCCCGCTGGCACCTTTGCTGTGGCAGCAAAAGCTGGACGTTTGTCTTTTTTGCTCCGGAGGCTTCCGAAAGCGAAAAAAGGTGCTTTTGAGGATGGAGTCCGCAGGAAAGCAGAGAGTGCCAAATTGTCTGTGGCATTTGAAGAGGTTCTAAGAGGCAGTGAGAACCAGCATTACTTTTCCCCGCTGGCACCTTTGCTGTGGCAGCAAAAGCTGGACGTTTGTCTTTTTTGCTCCGGAGGTTGCCGAAAGCGAAAACAGGTGCTTTTGAGGATGGAGTCCGCAGGAAAGCAGAGAGGGCCAAATTGTCTGGGGCATGTTAAGAGGTTCCAGGAGGCAATGAGGACCAGCATTACTTTTTCCCGCTGGCACCTTTGCTGTGGCAGCAAAAGCTGGACGTTTGTCTTTTTTGCTCCGGAGGTTGCCGAAAGCGAAAACAGGTGCTTTTGAGGATGGAGTCCGCAGGAAAGCAGAGAGGGCCAAATTGTCTGGGGCATTTGAAGAGGTTCCAGGAGGCAGTGAGAACCAGCATTACTTTTCCCCGCTGGCACCTTTGCTGTGGCAGCAAAAGCTGGACGTTTGTCTTTTTTTCTCCGGAGGCTTCCGAAAGCGAAAAAAGGTGCTTTTGAGGATGGAGTCCGCAGGAAAGCAGAGAGTGCCAAATTGTCTGTGGCATTTGAAAGGGTTCCAGGAGGCAATGAGGACCAGCATTACTTTTCCCCGCTGGCACCTTTGCTGTGGCAGCAAAAGCTGGACGTTTGTTTTTTTGCTCCGGATAATGCCGAAAGCGAAAACAGGTGCTTTTGAGGATGGAGTCCACAGGAAAGAAGAGAGGGCCAAATTGTCTGTGGCATTTGAAAGGGTTCCAGGAGGCAGTGAGAACCAGCATTACTTTTCCCCGCTGGCACCTTTGCTGTGGCAGCAAAAGCTGGACGTTTGTCTTTTTTGCTCCGGAGGCTTCCGAAAGCGAAAAAAGGTGCTTTTGAGGATGGAGTCCGCAGGAAAGCAGAGAGTGCCAAATTGTCTGTGGCATTTGAAGAGGTTCTAAGAGGCAGTGAGAACCAGCATTACTTTTCCCCGCTGGCACCTTTGCTGTGGCAGCAAAAGCTGGACGTTTGTCTTTTTTGCTCCGGAGGTTGCCGAAAGCGAAAACAGGTGCTTTTGAGGATGGAGTCCGCAGGAAAGCAGAGAGGGCCAAATTGTCTGGGGCATGTTAAGAGGTTCCAGGAGGCAATGAGGACCAGCATTACTTTTTCCCGCTGGCACCTTTGCTGTGGCAGCAAAAGCTGGACGTTTGTCTTTTTTGCTCCGGAGGTTGCCGAAAGCGAAAACAGGTGCTTTTGAGGATGGAGTCCGCAGGAAAGCAGAGAGGGCCAAATTGTCTGGGGCATTTGAAGAGGTTCCAGGAGGCAGTGAGAACCAGCATTACTTTTCCCCGCTGGCACCTTTGCTGTGGCAGCAAAAGCTGGACGTTTGTCTTTTTTTCTCCGGAGGCTTCCGAAAGCGAAAAAAGGTGCTTTTGAGGATGGAGTCCGCAGGAAAGCAGAGAGTGCCAAATTGTCTGGGGCATTTGAAAGGGTTCCAGGAGGCAATGAGGACCAGCATTACTTTTCCCCGCTGGCACCTTTGCTGTGGCAGCAAAAGCTGGACGTTTGTCTTTTTTGCTCCGGAGGCTGCCGAAAGCAAAAAAAGGTGCTTTTGAGGATGGAGTCCGCAGGAAAGCAGAGAGGGCCAAATTGTCTGGGGCATTTGAAAGGGTTCCAGGAGGCAGTGAGAACCAGCATTACTTTTCCCCTCTGGCACCTTTGCTGTGGCAGCAAAAGCTGGACGTTTGTCTTTTTTGCTCCGGAGGTTGCCGAAAGCGAAAACAGGTGCTTTTGAGGATGGAGTCCGCAGGAAAGCAGAGAGTGCCAAATTGTCTGGGGCATTTGAAAGGGTTCCAGGAGGCAGTGAGAACCAGCATCACTTTTCCCCACTGGCACCTTTGCTATGGCAGCAAAAGCTGGACGTTTGTCTTTCTTGCTCCGGAGGCTGCCGAAAGCGAAAACAGGTGCTTTTGAGGATGGAGTCCGCAGGAAAGCAGAGAGGGCAAAATTGTCTGGGGCATTTGAAAGGGTTCCAGGAGGCAGTGAGAACCAGCATTATTTTTCCCAGCTGGCACCTTTGCTGTGGCAGCAAAAGCTGGACGTTTGTCTTTTTTGCTCCGGAGGTTGCCGAAAGCGAAAACAGGTGCTTTTGAGGATGGAGTCCGCAGGAAAGCAGAGAGTGCCAAATTGTCTGTGGCATTTGAAGAGGTTCCAGGAGGCAGTGAGAACCAGCATTACTTTTCCCCACTGGCACCTTTGCTGTGGCAGCAAAAGCTGGACGTTTGTCTTTTTTGCTCCGGAGGCTTACGAAAGCGAAAAAAGGTGCTTTTGAGGATGGAGTCTGCAGGAAAGCAGAGAGGGCCAAATTGACTGTGGCATTTGAAAGGGTTCCAGGAGGCAATGAGGACCAGCATTACTTTTCCCCGTTGGCACCTTTGCTGTGGCAGCAAAAGCTGGACGTTTGTTTTTTTGCTCCGGATAATGCCGAAAGCGAAAAAAAGTGCTTTTGAGGATGGAGTCCGCAGGAAAGCAGAGAGGGCCAAATTGTCTGGGGCATTTGAAAGGGTTCCAGGAGGCAGTGAGAACCAGCATTACTTTTCCCCGCTGGCACCTTTGCTGTGGCAGCAAAAGCTGGACGTTTGTTTTTTTTGCTCCTGAGGTTGCCGAAAGCGAAAACAGGTGCTTTTGAGGATGGAGTCCGCAGGAAAGCAGAGAGTGCCAAATTGTCTGGGGCATTTGAAGAGGTTCTAAGAGGCAGTGAGAACCAGCATTACTTTTCCCCGCTGGCACCTTTGCTGTGGCAGCAAAAGCTGGACGTTTGTCTTTTTTGCTCCGGAGCTTGCCGAAAGCGAAAACAGGTGCTTTTGAGGATGGAGTCCGCAGGAAAGCAGAGAGTGCCAAATTGTCTGGGGCATGTTAAGAGGTTCCAGGAGGCAATGAGGACCAGCATTACTTTTCCCCGCTGGCACCTTTGCTGTGGCAGCAAAAGCTGGACGTTTGTCTTTTTTGCTCCTGAGGTTGCCGAAAGCGAAAACAGGTGCTTTTGAGGATGGAGTCCGCAGGAAAGCAGAGAGGGCGAAATTGTCTGGGGCATTTGAAAGGGTTCCAGGAGGCAGTGAGAACCAGCATTACTTTTCCCCGCTGGCACCTTTGCTGTGGCAGCAAAAGCTGGACGTTTGTCTTTTTTGCTCCGGAGGCTGCCGAAAGCGAAAAAAGGTGCTTTTGAGGATGGAGTCCGCAGGAAAGCAGAGAGGGCCAAATTGTCTGGGGCATTTGAAAGGGTTCCAGGAGGCAGTGAGAACCAGCATTATTTTTCCCAGCTGGCACCTTTGCTGTGGCAGCAAAAGCTGGACGTTTGTCTTTTTTGCTCCGGAGGTTGCCGAAAGCGAAAACAGGTGCTTTTGAGGATGGAGTCCGCAGAAAGCAGAGAGTGCCAAATTGTCTGTGGCATTTGAAGAGGTTCCAGGAGGCAGTGAGAACCAGCATTACTTTTCCCCACTGGCACCTTTGCTGTGGCAGCAAAAGCTGGACGTTTGTCTTTTTTGCTCCGGGAGCTTACGAAAGCGAAAAAAGGTGCTTTTGAGGATGGAGTCTGCAGGAAAGCAGAGAGGGCCAAATTGACTGTGGCATTTGAAAGGGTTCCAGGAGGCAATGAGGACCAGCATTACTTTTCCCCGTTGGCACCTTTGCTGTGGCAGCAAAAGCTGGACGTTTGTTTTTTTGCTCCGGATAATGCCGAAAGCGAAAAAAAGTGCTTTTGAGGATGGAGTCCGCAGGAAAGCAGAGAGGGCCAAATTGTCTGGGGCATTTGAAAGGGTTCCAGGAGGCAGTGAGAACCAGCATTACTTTTCCCCGCTGGCACCTTTGCTGTGGCAGCAAAAGCTGGACGTTTGTTTTTTTTGCTCCTGAGGTTGCCGAAAGCGAAAACAGGTGCTTTTGAGGATGGAGTCCGCAGGAAAGCAGAGAGTGCCAAATTGTCTGGGGCATTTGAAGAGGTTCTAAGAGGCAGTGAGAACCAGCATTACTTTTCCCCGCTGGCACCTTTGCTGTGGCAGCAAAAGCTGGACGTTTGTCTTTTTTGCTCCGGAGCTTGCCGAAAGCGAAAACAGGTGCTTTTGAGGATGGAGTCCGCAGGAAAGCAGAGAGTGCCAAATTGTCTGGGGCATGTTAAGAGGTTCCAGGAGGCAATGAGGACCAGCATTACTTTTCCCCGCTGGCACCTTTGCTGTGGCAGCAAAAGCTGGACGTTTGTCTTTTTTGCTCCTGAGGTTGCCGAAAGCGAAAACAGGTGCTTTTGAGGATGGAGTCCGCAGGAAAGCAGAGAGGGCGAAATTGTCTGGGGCATTTGAAAGGGTTCCAGGAGGCAGTGAGAACCAGCATTACTTTTCCCCGCTGGCACCTTTGCTGTGGCAGCAAAAGCTGGACGTTTGTCTTTTTTGCTCCGGAGGCTGCCGAAAGCGAAAAAAGGTGCTTTTGAGGATGGAGTCCGCAGGAAAGCAGAGAGGGCCAAATTGTCTGGGGCATTTGAAAGGGTTCCAGGAGGCAATGAGGACCAGCATTACTTTTCCCCGCTGGCACCTTTGCTGTGGCAGCAAAAGCTGGACGTTTGTCTTTTTTGCTCCGGAGGTTGCCGAAAACGAAAACAGGTGCTTTTGAGGATGAAGTCCGCAGGAAAGCAGAGAGTGCCAAATTGTCTGGGGCATTTGAAGAGGTTCTAAGAGGCAGTGAGAACCAGCATTACTTTTCCCGCTGGCACCTTTGCTGTGGCAGCAAAAGCTGGACATTTGTCACTTTTGCTCCGGAGGATGCCGAAAGCGAAAACAGGTGCTTTTGAGGATGGAGTCCGCAGGAAAGCAGAGAGGGCCAAATTGTCTGAGGCATTTGAAGAGGTTCCAGGAGGCAGTGAGAACCAGCATTACTTTTCCCCACTGGCACCTTTGCTGTGGCAACAAAAGCTGGACGTTTGTTTTTTTTGCTCCGGATAATGCCGAAAGCGAAAACAGGTGCTTTTGAGGATGGAGTCCGCAGGAAAGCAGAGAGGGCCAAATTGTCTGGGGCATTTGAAAGGGTTCCAGGAGGCAGTGAGAACCAGCATTACTTTTCCCCGCTGGCACCTTTGCTGTGGCAGCAAAAGCTGGACGTTTGTCTTTTTTGCTCCGGAGGCTGCCGAAAGCGAAAACAGGTGCTTTTGAGGATGGAGTCCGCAGGAAAGCAGAGAGGGCCAAATTGTCTGTGGCATTTGAAAGGGTTCCAGGAGGCAATAAGGACCAGCATTACTTTTCCCCGCTGGCACCTTTGCTGTGGCAGCAAAAGCTGGACGTTTGTCTTTTTTGCTCCGGAGGTTGCCGAAAGCGAAAACAGGTGCTTTTGAGGATGGAGTCCGCAGGAAAGCAGAGAGGGCCAAATTGTCTGTGGCATTTGAAAGGGTTCCAGGAGGCAGTGAGAACCAGCATTACTTTTCCCCGCTGGCACCTTTGCTGTGGCAGCAAAAGCTGGACGTTTGTCTTTTTACCACCGGAGGGCGCCGAAATTGAAAAAAGGCGCTTTTGAGAATAGAGTCCGCAGGAAAGCAGAGAGGACCAAATTCTCTGGGGCATTTGAAAGGGTTCCAGGAGGCAGTGAGGACCAGCATTACTTTTCCCCGCTGGCACCTTTGCTGTGGCAGCAAAAGCTGGACGTTTGTCTTTTTTGCTCCGGAGAATGCCGAAAGCGAAAAAAGGTGCTTTTGAGGATGGAGTCCGCATGAAAGCAGAGAGGGCCAAATTGTCTGGGGCATTTGAAGAGGTTCCAGGAGGCAGTGAGAACCAGCATTACTTTTCCCCGCTGGCACCTTTGCTGTGGCAGCAAAAGCTGGACGTTTTTCTTTTTTGTTCCGGAGGCTGCCGAAAGCGAAAAAAGGTGCTTTTGAGGATGGAGTCCGCAGGAAAGCAGAGAGGGCCAAATTGTCTGTGGCATTTGAAAGGGTTCCAGGAGGCAGTGAGAACCAGCATTACTTTTCCCCGCTGGCACCTTTGCTGTGGCAGCAAAAGCTGGACGTTTGTCTTTTTTGCTCCGGAGGTTGCCGAAAGCGAAAACAGGTGCTTTTGAGGATGGAGTCCACAGGAAAGCAGAGAGGGCCAAATTGTCTGTGGCATTTGAAGTGGTTCCAGGAGGCAGTGAGAACCAGCATTACTTTTCCCCGCTGGCACCTTTGCTGTGGCAGCAAAAGCTGGACGTTTGTCTTTTTTGCTCCGGAGGCTGCCGAAAGCGAAAAAAGGTGCTTTTGAGGATGGAGTCCGCAGGAAAGCAGAGAGTGCCAAATTGTCTGTGGCATTTGAAAGAGTTCCAGGAGGCAGTGAGAACCAGCATTACTTTTCCCCGCTGGCACCTTTGCTGTGGCAGCAAAAGCTGGACGTTTGTCTTTTTTGCTCCGGAGGTTGCCGAAAGCGAAAACAGGTGCTTTTGAGGATGCAGTCCGCAAGAAAGCAGAGAGGGCCAAATTGTCTGTGGCATTTGAAGAGGTTCCAGGAGGCAGTGAGAACCAGCATTACTTTTCCCCGCTGGCACCTTTGCTGTGGCAGCAAAAGCTGGACGTTTGTCTTTTTTGCTCCGGAGGCTGCCGAAAGCGAAAACAGGTGCTTTTGAGGATGGAGTCCGCAGGAAAACAGAGAGGTCCAAATTGTCTGGGACATTTGAAGAGGTTCCAGGAGGCAATGAGGACCAGCATCACTTTTCCCCGCTGGCACCTTTGCTGTGGCAGCAAAAGCAGGACGTTTGTCTTTTTTGCTCCGGAGGTTGCCGAAAGCGAAAACAGGTGCTTTTGAGGATGGAGTCCGCAGGAAAGCAGAGAGGACCAAATTGTCTGGGGCATTTGAAAGGGTTCCAGGAGGCAGTGAGAACCAGCATTACTTTTCCCGCTGGCACCTTTGCTGTGGCAGCAAAAGCTGGACGTTTGTCTTTTTTGCTCCGGAGGTTGCCGAAATTGAAAAAAGGCGCTTTTGAGAATGGAGTCCGCAGGAAAGAAGAGAGGACCAAATTCTCTGGGGCATTTGAAAGGGTTCCAGGAGGCAGTGAGGACCAGCATTACTTTTCCCCGCTGGCACCTTTGCTGTGGCAGCAAAAGCTGGACGTTTGTCTTTTTTGCTCCGGAGGCTGCCGAAAGCGAAAAAAGGTGCTTTTGAGGATGGAGTCCGCAGGAAAGCAGAGAGGGCCAAAATTTCTGGGGCATTTGAAAGAGTTCCAGGAGGCAGTGAGAACCAGCATTACTTTTCCCCGCTGGCACCTTTGCTGTGGCAGCAAAAGCTGGACCTTTGTCTTTTTACCACCGGAGGGCGCCGAAATTGAAAAAAGGTTTTTTTGAGGATGGAGTCTGCAGGAAAGCAGAGAGGGCCAAATTGTCTTTGGCATTTGAAAGGGTTCCAGGAGGCAGTGAGAACCAGCATTACTTTTCCCCGCTGGCACCTTTGCTGTGGCAGCAAAAGCTGGACGTTTGTCTTTTTTGCTCCTGAGGCTGCCGAAAGCGAAAAAAGGTGCTTTTGAGGATGGAGTCCGCAGGAAAGCAGAGAGGGCCGAATTGTCTGGGGCATTTGAAGGGGTTCCAGGAGGCAGTGAGGACCAGCATAACTTTTCCCCACTGGCACCTTTGCTGTGGCAGCAAAAGCTGGACGTTTGTCTTTTTTGCTCCGGAGGATGCCGAAAGCGAAAACAGGTGCTTTTGAGGATGGAGTCCGCAGGAAAGCAGAGAGGGCCAAATTGTCTGTGGCATTTGAAGAGGTTCCAGGAGGCAGTGAGAACCAGCATTACTTTTCCCCGCTGGCACCTTTGCTGTGGCAGCAAAAGCTGGACGTTTGTCTTTTTTGTTCCGGAGGCTGCCGAAAGCGAAAACAGGTGCTTTTGAGGATGGAGTCCGCAGGAAAGCAGAGAGGGCCAAATTGTCTGTGGCATTTGAAAGAGTTCCAGGAGGCAGTGAGAACCAGCATTACTTTTCCCCGCTGGCACCTTTGCTGTGGCAGCAAAACCTGGACGTTTGTCTTTTTACCACCGGAGGGCGACGAAATTGAAAAAAGGTTTTTTTAAGGATGGAGTCCGCAGGAAAGCAGAGAGGGCCAAATTGTCTGTGGCATTTGAAAGGGTTCCAGGAGGCAGTGAGAACCAGCATTACTTTTCCCCGCTGGCACCTTTGCTGTAGCAGCAAAAGCTGGACGTTTGTCTTTTTTGCTCCGGAGGCTGCCGAAAGCGAAAACAGGTGCTTTTGAGGATGGAGTCCGCAGGAAAGCAGAGAGTGCCAAATTGTCTGTGGCATTTGAAGTGGTTCCAGGAGGCAGTGAGAACCAGCATTACTTTTCCCCGCTGGCACCTTTGATGTGGCAGCAAAAGCTGGACGTTTGTCTTTTTTGCTCCTGAGGTTGCCGAAAGCGAAAACAGGTGCTTTTGAGGATGCAGTCCGCAAGAAAGCAGGGAGGGCCAAATTGTCTGTGGCATTTGAAGAGGTTCCAGAAGTCAGTGAGAACCAGCATTACTTTTCCCCGCTGGCACCTTTGCTGTGGCAGCAAAAGCTGGACGTTTGTCTTTTTTGCTCCTGAGGTTGCCGAAAGCAAAAACAGGTGCTTTTGAGGATGGAGTCCGCAGGAAAGCAGAGAGGGCCGAATTGTCTGGGGCATTTGAAAGAGTTCCAGGAGGCAGTGAGAACCAGCATTACTTTTCCCGCTGGCACCTTTGCTGTGGCAGCAAAAGCTGGACGTTTGTCTTTTTACCACCGGAGGGCGCCGAAATTAAAAAAAGGCGCTTTTGAGAATAGATTCCGCAGGAAAGCAGAGAGGACCAAATTCTCTGGGGCATTTGAAAGGGTTCCAGGAGGCAGTGAGAACCAGCATTACTTTTCCCCGCTGGCACCTTTGCTGTGGCAGCAAAAGCTGGACGTTTGTCTTTTTTGCTCCTGAGGTTGCCGAAAGCGAAAACAGGTGCTTTTGAGGATGGAGTCCGCAGGAAAGCAGAGAGGGCCAAATTGTCTGGGGCATTTGACAGAGTTCCAGGAGGCAGTGAGAACCAGCATTACTTTTCCCCACTGGCACCTTTGCTGTGGCAGCAAAACCTGGACGTTTGTCTTTTTTGTTCCGGAGGCTGCCGAAAGCGAAAACAGGTGCTTTTGAGGATGGAGTCCGCAGGAAAGCAGAGAGTGCCAAATTGTCTGTGGCATTTGAAAGAGTTCCAAGAGCCAGTGAGAACCAGCATTACTTTTCCCCGCTGGCACCTTTGCTGTGGCAGCAAAAGCTGGACGTTTGTCTTTTTTGCTCCTGAGGTTGCCGAAAGCGAAAACAGGTGCTTTTGAGGATGCAGTCCGCAAGAAAGCAGAGAGGGCCAAATTGTCTGTGGTATTTGAAAAGTTTCCAGGAGGCAGTGAGAACCAGCATTGCTTTTCCCCGCTGGCACCTTTGCTGTGGCAGCAAAAGCTGGACGTTTGTCTTTTTTGCTCCTGAGGTTGCCGAAAGCGAAAACAGGTGCTTTTGAGGATGGAGTCCGCAGGAAAACAGAGAGGTCCAAATTTTCTGGGGCATTTGAAGAGGTTCCAGGAGGCAATGAGGACCAGCATCACTTTTCCCCGCTGGCACCTTTTCTGTGGCAGCAAAAGCTGGACGTTTGTCTTTTTTGCTCCGGAGGCTGCCGAAAGCGAAAACAGGTGCTTTTGAGGATGGAGTCCGCAGGAAAGCAGAGAGTGCCAAATTGTCTGGGGCATTTGAAGAGGTTCCAGGAAATAATGAGGACCAGCATTACTTTTCCCCGCTGGCACCTTTGCTGTGGCAGCAAAAGCTGGACCTTTGTCTTCTTTGCTCCGGAGGCTGCCGAAAGCGAAAACAGGTGCTTTTGAGGATGGAGTCCGCAGGAAAGCAGAGAGTGCCAAATTGTCTGGGGCATTTGAAAGGGTTCCAGGAGGCAGTGAGAACCAGCATTACTTTTCCCCGCTGGCACCTTTGCTGTGGCAGCAAAAGCTGGACGTTTGTCTTTTTTGCTCCGGAGGTTGCCGAAAGCGAAAACAGGTGCTTTTGAGGATGGAGTCCGCAGGAAAGCAGAGAGGGCCAAATTGTCTGGGGCATTTGAAGAGGTTCAAGGAGGCAGTGAGAACCAGCATTACTTTTCCCCGCTGGCACCTTTGCTGTGGCAGCAAAACCTGGACGTTTGTCTTTTTTGTTCCGGAGGTTGCCGAAAGCGAAAAAAGGTGCTTTTGAGGATGGAGTCCGCAGGAAAGCAGAGAGTGCCAAATTGTCTGGGGCATTTGAAGAGGTTCCAGTAAGTAATGAGGACCAGCATTACTTTTCCCCGCTGGCACCTTTGCTGTGGCAGCAAAAGCTGGACGTTTGTCTTTTTTGCTCCGGAGGCTGCCGAAAGCGAAAACAGGTGCTTTTGAGGATGGAGTCCGCAGGAAAACAGAGAGGTCCAAAATTTCTGGGGCATTTGAAAGAGTTCCAGGAGGCAGTGAGAACCAGCATTACTTTTCCCCGCTGGCACCTTTGCTGTGGCAGCAAAAGCTGGACCTTTGTCTTTTAACCACCGGAGGGCGCCGAAATTGAAAAAAGGTTTTTTTGAGGATGGAGTCCGCAGGAAAGCAGAGAGGGCCAAATTGTCTGTGGCATTTGAAAGGGTTCCAGGAGGCAGTGAGAACCAGCATTACTTTTCCCCGCTGGCACCTTTGCTGTGGCAGCAAAAGCTGGACGTTTGTCTTTTTTGCTCCGGAGGTTGCCGAAAGCGAAAACAGGTGCTTTTGAGGATGGAGTCCGCAGGAAAGCAGAGAGGGCCAAATTGTCTGTGGCATTTGAAGAGGTTCCAGGAGGCAGTGAGAACCAGCAATACTTTTCCCCGCTGGCACCTTTGCTGTGGCAGCAAATGCTGAACGTTTGTCTTTTTTGCTCCTGAGGTAGCCAAAAGCGAAAAAAGGTGCTTTTGAGGATGGAGTCCGCAGGAAAGCAGAGAGGGCCAAATTATCTGTGGCATTTGAAGAGGTTCCAGGAGGCAGTGAGAACCAGCATCGCTTTTCCCTGCTGGCACCTTTGCTGTGGCAGCAAAAGCTGGACGTTTGTCTTTTTTGCTCCTGAGGTTGCCGAAAGCGAAAACAGGTGCTTTTGAGGATGGAGTCCGCAGGAAAACAGAGAGGTCCAAATTTTCTGGGGCATTTGAAGAGGTTCCAGGAGGCAATGAGGACCAGCGTAACTTTTCCCCGCTGTCACCTTTTCTGTGGCAGCAAAAGCTGGACGTTTGTCTTTTTTGCTCCGGAGGCTGCCGAAAGCGAAAACAGGTGCTTTTGAGGATGGAGTCCGCATGAAAGCAGAGAGTGCCAAATTGTCTGGGGCATTTGAAGAGGTTCCAGGAAGTAATGAGGACCAGCATTACTTTTCCCCGCTGGCACCTTTGCTGTGGCAGCAAAACCTGGACGTTTGTCTTTTTTGCTCCGGAGGCTGCCGAAAGCGAAAACAGGTGCTTTTGAGGATGGAGTCCGCAGGAAAGCAGAGAGGGCCAAATTGTCTGGGGCATTTGAAAGGGTTCCAGGAGGCAGTGAGAACCAGCATTACTTTTCCCCGCTGGCACCTTTGCTGTGGCAGCAAAAGCTGGACGTTTGTCTTTTTTGCTCCGGAGGCTGCCGAAAGCGAAAACAGGTGCTTTTGAGGATGGAGTCCGCAGGAAAACAGAGAGGTCCAAAATTTCTGGGGCATTTTAAAGAGTTCCAGGAGGCAGTGAGAACCAGCATTACTTTTCCCCGCTGGCACCTTTGCTGTGGCAGCAAAAGCTGGACCTTTGTCTTTTTACCACCGGAGGGCGCCGAAATTGAAAAAAGGTTTTATTTGAGGATGGAGTCCGCAGGAAAGCAGAGAGGGCCAAATTGTCTGTGGCATTTTAAAGGGTTCCAGGAGGCAGTGAGAACCAGCATTACTTTTCCCCGCTGGCACCTTTGCTGTGGCAGCAAAAGCTGGACGTTTGTCTTTTTTGCTCCGGAGGTTGCCGAAAGCGAAAACAGGTGCTTTTGAGGATGGAGTCCGCAGGAAAGCAGAGAGGGCCAAATTGTCTGGGGCATTTGAAGAGGTTCAAGGAGGCAGTGAGAACCAGCATTACTTTTCCCCGCTGGCACCTTTGCTGTGGCAGCAAAACCTGGACGTTTGTCTTTTTTGTTCCGGAAGTTGCCGAAAGCGAAAACAGGTGCTTTTGAGGATGGAGTCCGCAGGAAAGCAGAGAGTGCCAAATTGTCTGGGGCATTTGAAGAGGTTCCAGTAAGTAATGAGGACCAGCATTACTTTTCCCCGCTGGCACCTTTGCTGTGGCAGCAAAAGCTGGACGTTTGTCTTTTTTGCTCCGGAGGCTGCCGAAAGCGAAAACAGGTGCTTTTGAGGATGGAGTCCGCAGGAAAACAGAGAGGTCCAAAATTTCTGGGGCATTTGAAAGAGTTCCAGGAGGCAGTGAGAACCAGCATTACTTTTCCCCGCTGGCACCTTTGCTGTGGCAGCAAAAGCTGAACCTTTGTCTTTTAACCACCGGAGGGCGCCGAAATTGAAAAAAGGTTTTTTTGAGGATGGAGTCCGCAGGAAAGCAGAGAGGGCCAAATTGTCTGTGGCATTTGAAAGGGTTCCAGGAGGAAGTGAGAACCAGCATTACTTTTCCCCGCTGGCACCTTTGCTGTGGCAGCAAAAGCTGGACGTTTGTCTTTTTTGCTCCGGAGGTTGCCGAAAGCGAAAACAGGTGCTTTTGAGGATGGAGTCCGCAGGAAAGCAGAGAGGGCCAAATTGTCTGTGGCATTTGAAGAGGTTCCAGGAGGCAGTGAGGACCAGCATCACTTTTCCCCGCTGGCACCTTTGCTGTGGCAGCAAAAGCTGGACGTTTGTCTTTTTTGCTCCGGAGGTTGCCGAAAGCGAAAACAGGTGCTTTTGAGGATGGAGTCCGCAGGAAAGCAGAGAGGGCCAAATTGTCTGTGGCATTTGAAGAGGTTCCAGGAGGCAGTGAGAACCAGCATTACTTTTCCCCGCTGGCACCTTTGCTGTGGCAGCAAAAGCTGGACGTTTGTCTTTTTTGCTCCGGAGGTTGCCGAAAGCGAAAACAGGTGCTTTTGAGGATGGAGTCGGCAGGAAAGCAGAGAGGGCCAAATTGTCTGGGGCATTTGAAAGAGTTCAAGGAGGCAGTGAGAAGCAGCATTACTTTTCCCCGCTGGCACCTTTGCTGTGGCAGCAAAAGCTGGACGTTTGTCTTTTTTGCTCCGGAGGCTGCCGAAAGCGAAAACAGGTACTTTTGAGGATGGAGTCCGCAGGAAAGCAGAGAGGGCCAAATTGTCTGGGGCATTTGAAGAGGTTCCAGGAAGTAATGAGGACCAGCATTACTTTTCCCCGCTGGCACCTTTGCTGTGGCAGCAAAAGCTGGACGTTTGTCTTTTTACCACCGGAGGGCGCCGAAATTGAAAAAAGGCGCTTTTGAGAATAGAGTCCGCAGGAAAGCAGAGAGGACCAAATTCTCTGGGGCATTTGAAAGGTTTCCAGGAGGCAGTGAGGGCCAGCATTACTTTTCCCCGCTGGCACCTTTGCTGTGGCAGCAAAAGCTGGACGTTTGTCTTTTTTGCTCCGGAGAATGCCAAAAGCGAAAAAAGGTGCTTTTGAGGATGGAGTCCGCAGGAAAGCAGAGAGGGCCAAATTGTCTGGGGCATTTGAAGGGGTTCCAGGAGGCAGTGAGGACCAGCATCACTTTTCCCCGCTGGCACCTTTGCTGTGGCAGCAAAAGCTGGACGTTTGTCTTTTTTGCTCCTGAGGTTGCCGAAAGCGAAAACAGGTGCTTTTGAGGATGGAGTCCGCAGGAAAGCAGAGAGGGCCAAATTGTCTGTGGCATTTGAAGAGGTTCCAGGAGGCAGTGAGAACCAGCATTACTTTTCCCCGCTGGCACCTTTGCTGTGGCAGCAAAAGCTGGACGTTTTTCTTTTTTGTTCCCGAGGCTGCCGAAAGCGAAAAAAGGTGCTTTTGAGGATGGAGTCCGCAGGAAAGCAGAGAGGGCCAAATTGTCTGTGGCATTTGAAAGAGTTCCAGGAGGCAGTGAGAACCAGCATTACTTTTCCCCGCTGGCACCTTTGCTGTGGCAGCAAAAGCTGGACGTTTGTCTTTTTTGCTCCGGAGGTTGCCGAAAGCGAAAACAGGTGCTTTTGAGGATGGAGTCGGCAGGAAAGCAGAGAGGGCCAAATTGTCTGGGGCATTTGAAAGAGTTCCAGGAGGCAGTGAGGACCAGCATCACTTTTCCCCGCTGGCACCTTTGCTGTGGCAGCAAAAGCTGGACGTTTGTCTTTTTTGCTCCGGAGGCTGCCGAAAGCGAAAACAGGTGCTTTTGAGGATGGAGTCCGCAGGAAAGCAGAGAGGGCCAAATTGTCTGGGGCATTTGAAGAGGTTCCAGGAAGTAATGAGGACCAGCATTACTTTTCCCCGCTGGCACCTTTGCTGTGGCAGCAAAAGCTGGACGTTTGTCTTTTTTGCTCCGGATGCTGCCGAAAGCGAAAACAGGTGCTTTTGAGGATGGAGTCCGCAGGAAAGCAGAGAGGGCGAAATTGTCTGTGGCATTTGAAAGAGTTCCAGGAGGCAGTGAGAACCAGCATTACTTTTCCCCGCTGGCACCTTTGCTGTGGCAGCAAAAGCTGGACGTTTGTCTTTTTAACACCGGAGGGCGACGAAAGTGAAAAAAGGCGCTTTTGAGGATAGAGTCCGCAGGAAAGCAGAGAGGGCCAAATTGTCTGGGGCATTTGAAAGAGTTCCAGGAGGCAGTGAGAACCAGCATTACTTTTCCCCGCTGGCACCTTTGCTGTGGCAGCAAAAGCTGGACGTTTGTCTTTTTTGCTCCGGAGGCTGCCGAAAGCGAAAACAGGTGCTTTTGAGGATGGAGTCCGCAGGAAAGCAGAGAGGGCCAAATTGTCTGTGGCATTTGAAAGGGTTCCAGGAGGCAGTGAGAACCAGCATTACTTTTCCCCGCTGGCACCTTTGCTGTGGCAGCAAAAGCTGGACGTTTGTCTTTTTTGCTCCGGAGGCTGCCGAAAGCGAAAACAGGTGATTTTGAGGATGGAGTCCGCAGGAAAACAGAGAGGTCCAAAATTTCTGGGGCATTTGAAAGAGTTCCAGGAGGCAGTTTGAACCAGCATTACTTTTCCCCGCTGGCACCTTTGCTGTGGCAGCAAAAGCTGGACGTTTGTCTTTTTTGCTCCGGAGGCTGCCGAAAGCGAAAACAGGTGCTTTTGAGGATGGAGTCCGCAGGAAAGCAGAGAGGGCCAAATTGTCTGTGGCATTTGAAAGGGTTCCAGGAGGCAGTGAGAACCAGCATTACTTTTCCCCGCTGGCACCTTTGCTGTGGCAGCAAAAGCTGGACGTTTGTCTTTTTTGCTCCGGAGGCTGCCGAAAGCGAAAACAGGTGCTTTTGAGGATGGAGTCCGCAGGAAAACAGAGAGGTCCAAAATTTCTGGGGCATTTGAAAGAGTTCCAGGAGGCAGTTTGAACCAGCATTACTTTTCCCCGCTGGCACCTTTGCTGTGGCAGCAAAAGCTGGACCTTTGTCTTTTTACCACCGGAGGGCGCCGAAATTGAAAAAAGGTTTTTTTGAGGATGGAGTCCGCAGGAAAGCAGAGAGGGCCAAATTGTCTGTGGCATTTGAAAGGGTTCCAGGAGGCAGTGAGAACCAGCATTACTTTTCCCCGCTGGCACCTTTGCTGTGGCAGCAAAAGCTGGACGTTTGTCTTTTTTGCTCCGGAGGTTGCCGAAAGCGAAAACAGGTGCTTTTGAGGATGGAGTCCGCAGGAAAGCAGAGAGGGCCAAATTGTCTGTGGCATTTGAAGTGGTTCCAGGAGGCAGTGAGAACCAGCATTACTTTTCCCTGCTGGAACCTTTGCTGTGGCAGCAAAAGCTGGACGTTTGTCTTTTTTGCTCCTGAGGTTGCCGAAAGCGAAAACAGGTGCTTTTGAGGATGCAGTCCGCAAGAAAGCAGAGAGGGCCAAATTGTCTGTGGCATTTGAAGAGGTTCCAGGAGGCAGTGAGAACCAGCATTACTTTTCCCCGCTGGCACCTTTGCTGTGGCAGCAAAAGCTGGACGTTTGTCTTTTTTGCTCCGGAGGTTGCCGAAAGCGAAAACAGGTGCTTTTGAGGATGGAGTCCGCAGGAAAGCAGAGAGGGCCAAATTGTCTGGGGCATTTGAAAGAGTTCCAGGAGGCAGTGAGAACCAGCATTACTTTTCCCCGCTGGCACCTTTGCTGTGGCAGCAAAAGCTGGACGTTTGTCTTTTTTGCTCCGGAGGTTGCCGAAAGCGAAAACAGGTGCTTTTGAGGATGGAGTCCGCAGGAAAGCAGAGAGGGCCGAATTGTCTGGGGCATTTGAAAGAGTTCCAGGAGGCAGTGAGAACCAGCATTACTTTTCCCGCTGGCACCTTTGCTGTGGCAGCAAAAGCTTGACGTTTGTCTTTTTACCACCGGAGGGCGCCGAAATTGAAAAAAGGCGCTTTTGAGAATAGAGTCCGCAGGAAAGAAGAGAGGACCAAATTCTCTGGGGCATTTGAAAGGGTTCCAGGAGGCAGTGAGGACCAGCATTACTTTTCCCCGCTGGCACCTTTGCTGTGGCAGCAAAAGCTGGGCGTTTGTCTTTTTTGCTCCGGAGGCTGCCGAAAGCGAAAACAGGTGCTTTTGAGGATGGAGTCCGCAGGAAAGCAGAGAGGGCCAAATTGTCTGTGGCATTTGAAAGGGTTCCAGGAGGCAGTGAGAACCAGCATTACTTTTCCCCGCTGGCACCTTTGCTGTGGCAGCAAAAGCTGGACGTTTGTCTTTTTTGCTCCGGAGGCTGCCGAAAGCGAAAAAAAGTGCTTTTGAGGATGGAGTCCGCAGGAAAGCAGAGAGGGCCAAATTGTCTGGGGCATTTGAAAGGGTTCCAGGAGGCAGTGAGAACCAGCATTACTTTTCCCCGCTGGCACCTTTGCTGTGGCAGCAAAAGCTGGACGTTTGTCTTTTTACATCCGCAGGGCGCCGAAATTGAAAAAAGGTTTTTTTGAGGATGGAGTCCGCAGGAAAGCAGAGAGGGCCAAATTGTCTGTGGCATTTGAAAGGGTTCCAGGAGGCAGTGAGAACCAGCATTACTTTTCCCCGCTGGCACCTTTGCTGTGGCAGCAAAAGCTGGACGTTTGTCTTTTTTGCTCCGGAGGCTGCCGAAAGCGAAAACAGGTGCTTTTGAGGATGGAGTCCGCAGGAAAGCAGAGAGTGCCAAATTGTCTGGGGCATTTGAAGTGGTTCCAGGAGGCAGTGAGAACCAGCATTACTTTTCCCCGCTGGCACCTTTGCTGTGGCAGCAAAAGCTGGACGTTTGTCTTTTTTGCTCCTGAGGTTGCCGAAAGCGAAAACAGGTGCTTTTGAGGATGCAGTCCGCAAGAAAGCAGAGAGGGCCAAATTGTCTGTGGCATTTGAAGAGGTTCCAGGAGGCAGTGAGAACCAGCATTACTTTTCCCCGCTGGCACCTTTGCTGTGGCAGCAAAAGCTGGACGTTTGTCTTTTTTGCTCCGGAGGCTGCCGAAAGCGAAAACAGGTGCTTTTGAGGATGGAGTCCGCAGGAAAGCAGAGAGTGCCAAATTGTCTGTGGCATTTGAAGTGGTTCCAGGAGGCAATGAGAACCAGCATTACTTTTCCCCGCTGGCACCTTTGCTGTGGCAGCAAAAGCTGGACGTTTGTCTTTTTTGCTCCGGAGGTTGCCGAAAGCGAAAACAGGTGCTTTTGAGGATGGAGTCCGCAGGAAAGCAGAGAGGGCCGAATTGTCTGGGGCATTTGAAAGAGTTCCAGGAGGCAGTGAGAACCAGCATTACTTTTCCCGCTGGCACCTTTGCTGTGGCAGCAAAAGCTGGACGTTTGTCTTTTTACCACCGGAGGGCGCCGAAATTGAAAAAAGGCGCTTTTGAGAATAGAGTCCGCAGGAAAGAAGAGAGGACCAAATTCTCTGGGGCATTTGAAAGGGTTCCAGGAGGCAGTGAGGACCAGCATTACTTTTCCCCGCTGGCACCTTTGCTGTGGCAGCAAAAGCTGGACGTTTGTCTATTTTGTTCAGGAGGCTGCCGAAAGCGAAAAAAGGTGCTTTTGAGGATGGAGTCCGCAGGAAAGCAGAGAGGGCCAAATAGTCTGTGGCATTTGAAAGAGATCCAGGAGGCAGTGAGAACCAGCATTACTTTTCCCCGCTGGCACCTTTGCTGTGGCAGCAAAAGCTGGACGTTTGTCTTTTTTGCTCCGGAGGCTGCCGAAAGCGAAAACAGGTGCTTTTGAGGATGGAGTCCGCAGGAAAGCAGAGAGGGCCAAATTGTCTGTGGCATTTGAAAGGGTTCCAGGAGGCAGTGAGAACCAGCATTACTTTTCCCCGCTGGCACCTTTGCTGTGGCAGCAAAAGCTGGACGTTTGTCTTTTTACCACCGCAGGGCGCCGAAATTGAAAAAAGGTTTTTTTGAGGATGGAGTCCGCAGGAAAGCAGAGAGGGCCAAATTGTCTGTGGCATTTGAAAGGGTTCCAGGAGGCAGTGAGAACCAGCATTACTTTTCCCCGCTGGCACCTTTGCTGTGGCAGCAAAAGCTGGACGTTTGTCTTTTTTGCTCCGGAGGCTGCCGAAAGCGAAAACAGGTGCTTTTGAGGATGGAGTCCGCAGGAAAGCAGAGAGTGCCAAATTGTCTGGGGCATTTGAAGTGGTTCCAGGAGGCAGTGAGAACCAGCATTACTTTTCCCCGCTGGCACCTTTGCTGTGGCAGCAAAAGCTGGACGTTTGTCTTTTTTGCTCCGGAGGCTGCCGAAAGCGAAAAAAGGTGCTTTTGAGGATGGAGTCCGCAGGAAAGTAGAGAGGGCCAAATTGTCTGTGGCATTTGAAAGAGTTCCAGGAGGCAGTGAGAACCAGCATTACTTTTCCCCGCTGGCACCTTTGCTGTGGCAGCAAAAGCTGGACGTTTGTCTTTTTTGCTCCTGAGGTTGCCAAACGCGAAAACAGGTGCTTTTGAGGATGCAGTCCGCAAGACAGCAAAGAGGGCCGAATTGTCTGGGGCATTTGAAAGAGTTCCAGGAGGCAGTGAGAACCAGCATTACTTTTCCCGCTGGCACCTGTGCTGTGGCAGCAAAAGCTGGACGTTTGCCTTTTTACCACCGGAGGGCGCCGAAATTGAAAAAAGGCGCTTTTGAGAATAGAGTCCGCAGGAAAGCAGAGAGGACCAAATTCTCTGGGGCATTTGAAAGGGTTCCAGGAGGCAGTGAGGACCAGCATTACTTTTCCCCGCTGGCACCTTTGCTGTGGCAGCAAAAGCTGGACGTTTGTCTTTTTTGCTCCGGAGAATGCCGAAAGCGAAAAAAGGTGCTTTTGAGGATGGAGTCCGCAGGAAAGCAGAGAGGGCCAAATTGTCTGGGGCATTTGAAGGGGTTCCAGGAGGCAGTGAGGACCAGCATCACTTTTCCCCACTGGCACCTTTGCTGTGGCAGCAAAAGCTGGACGTTTGTCTTTTTTGCTCCTGAGGTTGCCGAAAGCGAAAACAGGTGCTTTTGAGGATGGAGTCCGCAGGAAAGCAGAGAGGGCCAAATTGTCTGTGGCATTTGAAGAGGTTCCAGGAGGCAGTGAGAACCAGCATTACTTTTCCCCGCTGGCACCTTTGCTGTGGCAGCAAAAGCTGGACGTTTGTCTTTTTTGTTCCCGAGGCTGCCGAAAGCGAAAAAAGGTGCTTTTGAGGATGGAGTCCGCAGGAAACAGAGAGGGCCAAATTGTCTGTGGCATTTGAAAGAGTTCCAGGAGGCAGTGAGAACCAGCATTACTTTTCCCCGCTGGCACCTTTGCTGTGGCAGCAAAAGCTGGACCTTTGTCTTTTTTGCTCCGGAGGTTGCCGAAAGCGAAAACAGGTGCTTTTGAGGATGGAGTCCGCAGGAAAGCAGAGAGGGCCAAATTGTCTGGGGCATTTGAAAGAGTTCCAGGAGGCAGTGAGAACCAGCATTACTTTTCCCCGCTGGCACCTTTGCTGTGGCAGCAAAAGCTGGACGTTAGTCCTTTTTTTGCTCCGGAGGCTGCCGAAAGCGAAAACAGGTGCTTTTGAGGATGGAGTCCGCAGGAAAGCAGAGAGGGCCAAATTGTCTTTGGCATTTGAAAGGGTTCCAGGAGGCAGTGAGAACCAGCATTACTTTTCCCCGCTGGCACATTTGCTGTGGCAGCAAAAGCTGGACGTTTGTCTTTTTTGCTCCGGAGGCTGCCGAAAGCGAAAACAGGTGCTTTTGAGGATGGAGTCCGCAGGAAAACAGAGAGGTTCAAAATTTCTGGGGCATTTGAAAGAGTTCCAGGAGGCAGTGAGAACCAGCATTACTTTTCCCCGCTGGCACCTTTGCTGTGGCAGCAAAAGCTGGACGTTTTTCTTTTTACAACCGGAGGGCGCCGAAATTCAAAAAAAGGTTTTTTTGAGGATGGAGTCCGCAGGAAAGCAGAGAGGGCCAAATTGTCTGTGGCATTTGAAAGGGTTCCAGGAGGCAGTGAGAACCAGCATTACTTTTCCCCGCTGGCACCTTTGCTGTGGCAGCAAAAGCTGGACGTTTGTCTTTTTTGCTCCGGAGGTTGCCGAAAGCGAAAACGGGTGCTTTTGAGGATGGAGTCCGCAGGAAAGTAGAGAGGGCCAAATTGTCTGTGGCATTTGAAAGGGTTCCAGGAGGCAGTGAGAACTAGCAATACTTTTCCCCGCTGGCACCTTTGCTGTGGCAGCAAAACCTGGACGTTTGTCTTTTTTTGCTCCGGAGGCTGCCGAAAGCGAAAAAAGGTGCTTTTGAGGATGGAGTCCGCAGGAAAGCAGACAGGGCCAAATTGTCTGTGGCATTTGAAAGAGTTCCAGGAGGCAGTGAGAACCAGCATTACTTTTCCCCGCTGGCACCTTTGCTGTGGCAGCAAAAGCTGGACGTTTGTCTTTTTTGCTCCGGAGGTTGCCGAAAGCGAAAACAGGTGCTTTTGAGGATGGAGTCCGCAGGAAAGCAGAGAGGGCCAAATTGTCTGTGACATTTGAAAGGGTTCCAGGAGGCAGTGAGAACCAGCATTACTTTTCCCCGCTGGCACCTTTGCTGTGGCAGCAAAAGCTGGACGTTTGTCTTTTTTGCTCCTGAGGTTGCCGAAAGTGAAAACAGGTGCTTTTGAGGATGCAGTCCGCAGGAAAGCAGAGAGGGCCAAATTGTCTGTGGCATTTGAAAGAGTTCCAGGAGGCAGTGAGAACCAGCATTACTTTTCCCCGCTGGCACCTTTGCTGTGGCAGCAAAACCTGGACGTTTGTCTTTTTTGCTCCGGAGGCTGCCGAAAGCGAAAAAAGGTGCTTTTGAGGATGGAGTCCGCAGGAAAGCAGAGAGGGCCAAATTGTCTGTGGCATTTGAAAGAGTTCCAGGAGGCAGTGAGAACCAGCATTACTTTTCCCCGCTGGCACCTTTGCTGTGGCAGCAAAAGCTGGACGTTTGTCTTTTTTGCTCCGGATGCTGCCGAAAGCGAAAACAGGTGCTTTTGAGGATGGAGTCCGCAGGAAAGCAGAGAGGGCCGAATTGTCTGGGGCATTTGAAAGAGTTCCAGGAGGCAGTGAGAACCAGCATTACTTTTCCCGCTGGCACCTTTGCTGTGGCAGCAAAAGCTGGACGTTTGTCTTTTTACCACCGGAGGGAGCCGAAATTGAAAAAAGGCGCTTTTGAGAATAGAGTCCGCAGGAAAGCAGAGAGGACCAAATTGTCTGGGGCATTTGAAAGGGTTCCAGGAGGCAGTGAGGACCAGCATTACTTTTGCCCGCTGGCACCTTTGCTGTGGCAGCAAAAGCTGGACGTTTGTCTTTTTTGCTCCGGAGAATGCCGAAAGCGAAAAAAGGTGCTTTTGAGGATGGAGTCCGCAGGAAAGCAGAGAGGGCCAAATTGTCTGGGGCATTTGAAGGGGTTCCAGGAGGCAGTGAGGACCAGCATCACTTTTCCCCACTGGCACCTTTGCTGTGGCAGCAAAACTGCACGTTTTTCTTTTTTGTTCCGGAGGCTGCCGAAAGCGAAAAAAGGTGCTTTTGAGGATGGAGTCCGCAGGAAAGCAGAGAGGGCCAAATTGTCTGTGGCATTTGAAAGAGTTCCAGGAGGCAGTGAGAACCAGCATTACTTTTCCCCGCTGGCACCTTTGCTGTGGCAGCAAAAGCTGGACGTTTGTCTTTTTTGTTCCGGAGGCTGCCAAAAGCGAAAAAAGGTGCTTTTGAGGATGGAGTCCGCAGGAAAGCAGAGAGGGCCAAATTGTCTGTGGCATTTGAAAGAGTTCCAGGAGGCAGTGAGAACCAGCATTACTTTTCCCCGCTGGCACCTTTGCTGTGGCAGCAAAAGCTGGACGTTTGTCTTTTTTGCTCCGGAGGCTGCCGAAAGCGAAAACAGGTGCTTTTGAGGATGGAGTCCGCAGGAAAGCAGAGAGGGCCAAATTGTCTTTGGCATTTGAAAGGGTTCCAGGAGGCAGTGAGAACCAGCATTACTTTTCCCGCTGGCACATTTGCTGTGGCAGCAAAAGCTGGACGTTTGTCTTTTTTGCTCTGGAGGCTGCCGAAAGCGAAAACAGGTGCTTTTGAGGATGGAGTCCGCAGGAAAACAGAGAGGTTCAAAATTTCTGGGGCATTTGAAAGAGTTCCAGGAGGCAGTGAGAACCAGCATTACTTTTCCCCGCTGGCACCTTTGCTGTGTCAGCAAAAGCTGGACGTTTTTCTTTTTACCACCGGAGGGCGCCGAAATTCAAAAAAAGGTTTTTTTGAGGATGGAGTCCGCAGGAAAGCAGAGAGGGCCAAATTGTCTGTGGCATTTGAAAGGGTTCCAGGAGGCAGTGAGAACCAGCATTACTTTTCCCCGCTGGCACCTTTGCTGTGGCAGCAAAAGCTGGACGTTTGTCTTTTTTGCTCCGGAGGCTGCCGAAAGCGAAAACAGGTGCTTTTGAGGATGGAGTCCGCAGGAAAGCAGAGAGGGCCAAATTGTCTGTAGTATTTGAAAGGGTTCCAGAAGGCAGTGAGAACCAGCAATACTTTTCCCCGCTGGCACCTTTGCTGTGGCAGCAAAAGCTGGACGTTTGTCTTTTTTGCTCCGGAGGTTGCCGAAAGCGAAAACAGGTGCTTTTGAGGATGGAGTCCGCAGGAAAGCAGAGAGGGCCAAATTGTCTGTGACATTTGAAAGGGTTCCAGGAGGCAGTGAGAACCAGCATTACTTTTCCCCGCTGGCACCTTTGCTGTGGCAGCAAAAGCTGGACGTTTGTCTTTTTTGCTCCGGAGGCTGCCGAAAGCGAAAACAGGTGCTTTTGAGGATGCAGTCCGCAAGAAAGCAGAGAGGGCCAAATTGTCTGTGGCATTTGAAAGAGTTCCAGGAGGCAGTGAGAACCAGCATTACTTTTCCCCGCTGGCACCTTTGCTGTGGCAGCAAAAGCTGGACGTTTGTCTTTTTTGCTCCGGATGCTGCCGAAAGCGAAAACAGGTGCTTTTGAGGATGGAGTCCGCAGGAAAGCAGAGAGGGCCGAATTGTCTGGGGCATTTGAAAGAGTTCCAGGAGGCAGTGAGAACCAGCATTACTTTTCCCGCTGGCACCTTTGCTGTGGCAGCAAAAGCTGGACGTTTGTCTTTTTACCACCGGAGGGCGCCGAAATTGAAAAAAGGCGCTTTTGAGAATAGAGTCCGCAGGAAAGCAGAGAGGACCAAATTGTCTGGGGCATTTGAAAGGGTTCCAGGAGGCAGTGAGGACCAGCATTACTTTTGCCCGCTGGCACCTTTGCTGTGGCAGCAAAAGCTGGACGTTTGTCTTTTTTGCTCCGGAGAATGCCGAAAGCGAAAAAAGGTGCTTTTGAGGATGGAGTCCGCAGGAAAGCAGAGAGGGCCAAATTGTCTGTGGCATTTGAAAGGGTTCCAGGAGGCAGTGAGAACCAGCATTACTTTTCCCCGCTGGCACCTTTGCTGTGGCAGCAAAAGCTGGACGTTTGTCTTTTTTGCTCCGGAGGCTGCCGAAAGCGAAAACAGGTGCTTTTGAGGATGGAGTCCGCAGGAAAGCAGAGAGGGCCAAATTGTCTGGGGCATTTGAAGTGGTTCCAGGAGGCAGTGAGAACCAGCATTACTTTTCCCCGCTGGCACCTTTGCTGTGGCAGCAAAAGCTGGACGTTTGTCTTTTTTGCTCCTGAGGTTGCCGAAAGCGAAAACAGGTGCTTTTGAGGATGCAGTCCGCAAGAAAGCAGAGAGGGCCAAATTGTCTGTGGCATTTCAAAGGGTTCCAGGAGGCAGTGAGAACCAGCATTACTTTTCCCCGCTGGCACCTTTGCTGTGGCAGCAAAAGCTGGACGTTTGTCTTTTTTGCTCCGGAGGCTGCTGAAATCGAAAAAAGGTGCTTTTGAGGATGGAGTCCGCAGGAAAGCAGAGAGGGCCAAATTGTCTGGGGCATTTGAAAGAGTTCCAGGAGGCAGTGAGAACCAGCATTACTTTTCCCCGCTGGCACCTTTGCTGTGGCAGCAAAAGCTGGACGTTTGTCTTTTTACCACCAGAGGGGGCCGAAATTGAAAAAAGGTTTTTTTGAGGATGGAGTCCGCAGGAAAGCAGAGAGGGCCAAATTGTCTGTGGCATTTGAAAGGGTTCCAGGAGGCAGTGAGAACCAACATTACTTTTCCCCGCTGGCACCTTTGCTGTGGCAGCAAAAGCTGGACGTTTGTCTTTTTTGCTCCGGAGGTTGCCGAAATTGAAAACAGGTGCTTTTGAGGATGGAGTCCGCAGGAAAGCAGAGAGGGCCAAATTGTCTGGGGCATTTGAAAGGGTTCCAGGAGGCAGTGAGAACCAACATTACTTTTCCCCGCTGGCACCTTTGCTGTGGCAGCAAAAGCTGGACGTTTGTCTTTTTTGCTCCAGAGGTTGCCGAAAGCGAAAACAGGTGCTTTTGAGGATGGAGTCCGCAGGAAAGCAGAGAGGGCCAAATTGTCTGTGGCATTTGAAGAGGTTCCAGGAGGCAATGAGGATCAGCATTACTTTTCCCCGCTGGCACCTTTGCTGTGGCAGCAAAAGCTGGACGTTTGTCATTTTTGCTCTTGAGGTTGCCGAAAGCGAAAACAGGTGCTTTTGAGGATGGAGTCCACAGGAAAGCAGAGAGGGCCAAATTGTCTGTGGCATTTGAAGAGGTTCCAGGAGGCAGTGAGAACCAGCATTACTTTTCCCCGCTGGCACCTTTGCTGTGGCAGCAAAAGCTGGACGTTTGTCTTTTTTGCTCCGGAGGTTGCCGAAAGCGAAAACAGGTGCTTTTGTGGATGGAGTCCGCAGGAAAGCAGAGAGGGCCAAATTGTCTGTGGCATTTGAAAGAGTTCCAGGACGCAGTGAGAACCAGCATTACTTTTCCCCGCTGGCACCTTTGCTGTGGCAGCAAAAGCTGGACGTTTGTCTTTTTTGCTCCGGAGGCTGCCGAAAGCGAAAACAGGTGCTTTTGAGGATGGAGTCCGCAGGAAAGCAGAGAGGGCCGAATTGTCTGGGGCATTTGAAAGAGTTCCAGGAGGCAGTGAGAACCAGCATTACTTTTCCCGCTGGCACCTTTGCTGTGGCAGCAAAACCTGAACGTTTGTCTTTTTACCACCGGAGGGCGCCGAAATTGTAAAAAGGCGCTTTTGAGAATAGAGTCCGCAGGAAAGCAGAGAGGACCAAATTGTCTGGGGCATTTGAAAGGGTTCCAGGAGGCAGTGAGGACCAGCATTACTTTTCCCCGCTGGCACCTTTGCTGTGGCAGCAAAAGCTGGACGTTTGTCTTTTTTGCTCCGGAGGCTGCCGAAAGCGAAAACAGGTGCTTTTGAGGATGGAGTCCGCAGGAAAGCAGAGAGGGCCAAATTGTCTGGGGCATTTGAAAGGGTTCCAGGAGGCAGTGAGAACCAGCATTACTTTTCCCCGCTGGCACCTTTGCTGTGGCAGCAAAAGCTGGACGTTTGTCTTTTTTGCTCCGGAGGCTGCCGAAAGCGAAAACAGGTGCTTTTGAGGATGGAGTCCGCAGGAAAACAGAGAGGTCCAAAATTTCTGGGGCATTTGAAAGAGTTCCAGGAGGCAGTGAGAACCAGCATTACTTTTCCCCGCTGGCACCTTTGCTGTGACAGCAAAACCTGGACGTTTGTCTTTTTTGCTCCGGAGGCTGCCGAAAGCGAAAACAGGTGCTTTTGAGGATGGAGTCCGCAGGAAAGCAGAGAGGGAAAATTGTCTGTGGCATTTGAAAGAGTTCCAGGACGCAGTGAGAACCAGCATCACTTTTCCCCGCTGGCACCTTTGCTGTGGCAGCAAAAGCTGGACGTTTGTCTTTTTTGCTCCGGAGGCTGCCGAAAGCGAAAACAGGTGCTTTTGAGGATGGAGTCCGCAGGAAAGCAGAGAGGGCCGAATTGTCTGGGGCATTTGAAAGAGTTCCAGGAGGCAGTGAGAACCAGCATTACTTTTCCCCACTGGCACCTTTGCTGTGGCAGCAACACCTGAACGTTTGTCTTTTTACCACCGGAGGGCGCCGAAATTGAAAAAAGGCGCTTTTGAGAATAGAGTCCGCAGGAAAGCAGAGAGGACCAAATTGTCTGGGGCATTTGAAAGGGTTCCAGGAGGCAGTGAGGACCAGCATTACTTTTCCCCGCTGGCACCTTTGCTGTGGCAGCAAAAGCTGGACGTTTGTCTTTTTTGCTCCGGAGGCTGCCGAAAGCGAAAACAGGTGCTTTTGAGGATGGAGTCCGCAGGAAAGCAGAGAGTGCCAAATTGTCTGGGGCATTTGAAGAGGTTCCAGTAAGTAATGAGGACCAGCATTACTTTTCCCCGCTGGCACCTTTGCTGTGGCAGCAAAAGCTGGACGTTTGTCTTTTTTGCTCCGGAGGTTGCCGAAAGCGAAAACAGGTGCTTTTGAGGATGGAGTCCGCAGGAAAGCAGAGAGGGCCGAATTGTCTGGGGCATTTGAAAGAGTTCCAGGAGGCAGTGAGAACCAGCATTACTTTTCCCCGCTGGCACCTTTGCTGTGGCAGCAAAAGCTGGACGTTTGTCTTTTTTGCTCCGGAGGCTGCCGAAAGCGAAAACAGGTGCTTTTGAGGATGGAGTCCGCAGGAAAGCAGAGAGGGCCAAATTGTATGGGGCATTTGAAAGAGTTCCAGGAGGCAGTGAGAACCAGCATTACTTTTCCCCGCTGGCACCTTTGCTGTGGCAGCAACAGCTGGACGTTTGTCTTTTTTGCTCCGGAGGTTGCCGAAAGCGAAAACAGGTGCTTTTGAGGATGGAGTCCGCAGGAAAGCAGAGAGGGCCAAATTGTCTATGGCATTTGAAAGGGTTCCAGGAGGCAGTGAGAACCAACATTACTTTTCCCCGCTGGCACCTTTGCTGTGGCAGCAAAAGCTGGACGTTTGTCTTTTTTGCTGCAGAGGTTGCCGAAAGCGAAAACAGGTGCTTTTGAGGATGGAGTCCGCAGGAAAGCAGAGAGGGCCAAATTGTCTGTGGCATTTGAAGAGGTTCCAGGAGGCACGGAGAACCAGCATTACTTTTCCCCGCTGGCACCTTTGCTGTGGAGCAAAACCTGGACGTTTGTCTTTTTTGCTCCGGAGGTTGCCAAAAGCGAAAACAGGTGCTTTTGAGGATGGAGTCCGCAGGAAAGCAGAGAGGGCCAAATTGTCTGGGGCATTTGAAGAGGTTCCAGGAGGCAATGAGGATCAGCATTACTTTTCCCCGCTGGCACCTTTGCTGTGGCAGCAAAAGCTGGACGTTTGTCATTTTTGCTCTTGAGGTTGCCGAAAGCGAAAACAGGTGCTTTTGAGGATGGAGTCCGCAGGAAAGCAGAGAGGGCCAAATTGTCTGTGGCATTTGAAGAGGTTCCAGGAGGCAATGAGGACCAGCATTACTTTTCCCTGCTGGCACCTTTGTTGTGGCAGCAAAAGCTGGACGTTTGTCTTTTTTGCTTCTGAGGTTGCCAAAAGCGAAAACAGGTGCTTTTGAGGATGGAGTCCGCAGGAAAGCAGAGAGGGCCAAATTGTCTGGGGCATTTGAAGAGGTTCCAGGAGGCAGTGAGAACCAGCATTACTTTTCCCCGCTGGCACCTTTGCTGTGGCAGCAAAAGCTGGACGTTTGTCTTTTTTGCTCCAGAGGTTGCCGAAAGCGAAAACAGGTGCTTTTGAGGATGGAGTCCGCAGGAAAGCAGAGAGGGCCAAATTGTCTGTGGCATTTGAAGAGGTTCCAGGAGGCAGTGAGAACCAGCATTACTTTTCCCCGCTGGCAGCTTTGCTGTGGCAGCAAAAGCTGGACGTTTGTCTTTTTTGCTCCGGAGGCTGCCGAAAGCGAAAACAGGTGCTTTTGAGGATGGAGTCCGCAGGAAAGCAGAGAGGGCCAAATTGTCTGTGGCATTTGAAGAGGTTCCAGGAGGCAGTGAGAACCAGCATTACTTTTCCCCGCTGGCACCTTTGCTGTGGCAGCAAAAGCTGGACGTTTGTCTTTTTTGCTCCGGAGGTTGCCGAAAGCGAAAACAGGTGCTTTTGAGGATGGAGTCCGCAGGAAAGCAGAGAGGGCCAAATTGTCTGGGGCATTTGAAGAGGTTCCAGGAGGCAATGAGGACCAGCATCACTTTTCCCCGCTGGCACCTTTGCTGTGGCAGCAAAATCTGGACGTTTGTCTTTTTTGCTCCGGAGGCTGCCGAAAGCGAAAACAGGTGCTTTTGAGGATGGAGTCCGCAGGAAAGCAAAGAGGGCCAAATTGTCTGGGGCATTTGAAGAGGTTCCAGGAGGCAGTGAGAACCAGCATTACTTTTCCCCGCTGGCCCCTTTGCTGTGGCAGCAAAAGCTGGACGTTTGTCTTTTTTGCTCCGGAGGTTGCCGAAAGCGAAAACAGGTGCTTTTGAGGATGGAGTCTGCAGGAAAGCAGAGAGGGCCAAATTGTCTGGGGCATTTGAAAGGGTTCCAAGAGACAGTGAGAACCAGCATTACTTTTCCCCGCTGGCACCTTTGCTGTGGCAGCAAAAGCTGGACGTTTGTCTTTTTTGCTCCGGAGGTTGCCGAAAGCGAAAACAGGTGCTTTTGAGGATGGAGTCCGCAGGAAAGCAGAGAGGGCCAAATTGTCTGGGGCATTTGACAGGGTTCCACGAGGCAGTGAGTACCAGCATTACTTTTCCCCGCTGGCACCTTTGCTGTGGCAGCAAAAGCTGGACGTTTGTCTTTTTTGCTCCGGAGGCTGCCGAAAGCGAAAAAAGGTGCTTTTGAGGATGGAGTCCGCAGGAAAGCAGAGAGGGCCAAATTGTCTGGGGCATTTGAAGAGGTTCCAGGAGGCAATGAGGACCAGCATTACTTTTCCCCGCTGGCACCTTTGTTGTGGCAGCAAAAGCTGGACGTTTGTCTTTTTTGCTCCGGAGGCTGCCGAAAGCGAAAACAGGTGCTTTTGAGGATGGAGTCCGCAGGAAAGCAGAGAGGGCCAAATTGTCTGGGGCATTTGAAGAGGTTCCAGGAGGCAGTGAGAACCAGCATTACTTTTCCCCGCTGGCACCTTTGCTGTGGCAGCAAAAGCTGGACGTTTGTCTTTCTTGCTCCTGAGGTTGCCGAAAGCGAAAACAGGTGCTTTTGAGGATGGAGTCTGCAGGAAAGCAGAGAGGGCCAAATTGTCTGGGGCATTTGAAAGGGTTCCAAGAGACAGTGAGAACCAGCATTACTTTTCCTTGCTGGCACCTTTGCTGTGGCAGCAAAAGCTGGACGTTTGTCTTTTTTGCTCCGGAGGTTGCCAAAAGCGAAAAAAGGTGCGTTTTAGGATGGAGTCTGCAGGAAAGCAGAGAGGGCCAAATTGTCTGGGGCATTTGAAGAGGTTCCAGGAGGCAATGAGGATCAGCATTACTTTTCCCCGCTGGCACCTTTGCTGTGGCAGCAAAAGCTGGACGTTTGTCATTTTTGCTCTTGAGGTTGCCGAAAGCGAAAACAGGTGCTTTTGAGGATGGAGTCCGCAGGAAAGCAGAGAGGGCCAAATTGTCTGTGGCATTTGAAGAGGTTCCAGGAGGCAATGAGGACCAGCATTACTTTTCCCCGCTGGCACCTTTGTTGTGGCAGCAAAAGCTGGACGTTTGTCTTTTTTGCTTCTGAGGTTGCCAAAAGCGAAAACAGGTGCTTTTGAGGATGGAGTCCGCAGGAAAGCAGAGAGGGCCAAATTGTCTGGGGCATTTGAAGAGGTTCCAGGAGGCAGTGAGAACCAGCATTACTTTTCCCCGCTGGCACCTTTGCTGTGGCAGCAAAAGCTGGACGTTTGTCTTTTTTGCTCCAGAGGTTGCCGAAAGCGAAAACAGGTGCTTTTGAGGATGGAGTCCGCAGGAAAGCAGAGAGGGCCAAATTGTCTGTGGCATTTGAAGAGGTTCCAGGAGGCAGTGAGAACCAGCATTACTTTTCCCCGCTGGCAGCTTTGCTGTGGCAGCAAAAGCTGGACGTTTGTCTTTTTTGCTCCGGAGGCTGCCGAAAGCGAAAACAGGTGCTTTTGAGGATGGAGTCCGCAGGAAAGCAGAGAGGGCCAAATTGTCTGTGGCATTTGAAGAGGTTCCAGGAGGCAGTGAGAACCAGCATTACTTTTCCCCGCTGGCACCTTTGCTGTGGCAGCAAAAGCTGGACGTTTGTCTTTTTTGCTCCGGAGGTTGCCGAAAGCGAAAACAGGTGCTTTTGAGGATGGAGTCCGCAGGAAAGCAGAGAGGGCCAAATTGTCTGGGGCATTTGAAGAGGTTCCAGGAGGCAATGAGGACCAGCATCACTTTTCCCCGCTGGCACCTTTGCTGTGGCAGCAAAATCTGGACGTTTGTCTTTTTTGCTCCGGAGGCTGCCGAAAGCGAAAACAGGTGCTTTTGAGGATGGAGTCCGCAGGAAAGCAAAGAGGGCCAAATTGTCTGGGGCATTTGAAGAGGTTCCAGGAGGCAGTGAGAACCAGCATTACTTTTCCCCGCTGGCCCCTTTGCTGTGGCAGCAAAAGCTGGACGTTTGTCTTTTTTGCTCCGGAGGTTGCCGAAAGCGAAAACAGGTGCTTTTGAGGATGGAGTCTGCAGGAAAGCAGAGAGGGCCAAATTGTCTGGGGCATTTGAAAGGGTTCCAAGAGACAGTGAGAACCAGCATTACTTTTCCCCGCTGGCACCTTTGCTGTGGCAGCAAAAGCTGGACGTTTGTCTTTTTTGCTCCGGAGGTTGCCGAAAGCGAAAACAGGTGCTTTTGAGGATGGAGTCCGCAGGAAAGCAGAGAGGGCCAAATTGTCTGGGGCATTTGACAGGGTTCCACGAGGCAGTGAGTACCAGCATTACTTTTCCCCGCTGGCACCTTTGCTGTGGCAGCAAAAGCTGGACGTTTGTCTTTTTTGCTCCGGAGGCTGCCGAAAGCGAAAAAAGGTGCTTTTGAGGATGGAGTCCGCAGGAAAGCAGAGAGGGCCAAATTGTCTGGGGCATTTGAAGAGGTTCCAGGAGGCAATGAGGACCAGCATTACTTTTCCCCGCTGGCACCTTTGTTGTGGCAGCAAAAGCTGGACGTTTGTCTTTTTTGCTCCGGAGGTTGCCGAAAGCGAAAACAGGTGCTTTTGAGGATGGAGTCCGCAGGAAAGCAGAGAGGGCCAAATTGTCTGGGGCATTTGAAGAGGTTCCAGGAGGCAGTGAGAACCAGCATTACTTTTCCCCGCTGGCACCTTTGCTGTGGCAGCAAAAGCTGGACGTTTGTCTTTCTTGCTCCTGAGGTTGCCGAAAGCGAAAACAGGTGCTTTTGAGGATGGAGTCTGCAGGAAAGCAGAGAGGGCCAAATTGTCTGGGGCATTTGAAAGGGTTCCAAGAGACAGTGAGAACCAGCATTACTTTTCCTTGCTGGCACCTTTGCTGTGGCAGCAAAAGCTGGACGTTTGTCTTTTTTGCTCCGGAGGTTGCCAAAAGCGAAAAAAGGTGCGTTTTAGGATGGAGTCTGCAGGAAAGCAGAGAGGGCCAAATTGTCTGGGGCATTTGAAGGGGTTCCAGGAGGCAGTGAGGACCAGCATTACTTTTCCCCGCTGGCACCTTTGCTGTGGCAGCAAAAGCTGGACGTTTGTCTTTTTTGCTCCGGATAATGCCGAAAGCGAAAACAGGTGCTTTTGAGGATGGAGTCCGCAGGAAAGCAGAGAGGGCCAAATTGTCTGTGGCATTTGAAGAGGTTCCAGGAGGCAATGAGGACCAGCATCACTTTTCCCCGCTGGCACCTTTGCTGTGGCAGCAAAAGCTGGACGTTTGTCTTTTTTGCTCCGGAGGCTGCCGAAAGCGAAAACAGGTGCTTTTGAGGATGGAGTCCGCAGGAAAGCAGAGAGGGCCGAATTGTCTGTGGCATTTGAAAGAGTTCCAGGAGGCAGTGAGAACCAGCATTACTTTTCCCCGCTGGCACCTTTGCTGTGGCAGCAAAAGCTGGACGTTTGTCTTTTTACCACCGGAGGGCGCCGAAATTGAAAACAGGTGCTTTTGAGGATGGAGTCCGCAGGAAAGCAGAGAGGGCCAAATTGTCTGGGGCATTTGAAAGGGTTCCAGGAGGCAGTGAGAACCAACATTACTTTTCCCCGCTGGCACCTTTGCTGTGGCAGCAAAAGCTGGACGTTTGTCTTTTTTGCTCCAGAGGTTGCCGAAAGCGAAAACAGGTGCTTTTGAGGATGGAGTCCGCAGGAAAGCAGAGAGGGCCAAATTGTCTGTGGCATTTGAAGAGGTTCCAGGAGGCACGGAGAACCAGCATTACTTTTCCCCGCTGGCACCTTTGCTGTGGAGCAAAACCTGGACGTTTGTCTTTTTTGCTCCGGAGGTTGCCAAAAGCGAAAACAGGTGCTTTTGAGGATGGAGTCCGCAGGAAAGCAGAGAGGGCCAAATTGTCTGGGGCATTTGAAAGGGTTCCAGGAGGCAATGAGGATCAGCATTACTTTTCCCCGCTGGCACCTTTGCTGTGGCAGCAAAAGCTGGACGTTTGTCATTTTTGCTCTTGAGGTTGCCGAAAGCGAAAACAGGTGCTTTTGAGGATGGAGTCCGCAGGAAAGCAGAGAGGGCCAAAATGTCTGGGGCATTTGAAGAGGTTCCAGGAGGCAGTGAGAACCAGCATTACTTTTCCCCGCTGGCACCTTTTCTGTGGCAGCAAAACATGGACGTTTTTCTTTTTTGTTCCGGAGGCTGCCGAAAGCGAAAACAGGTGCTTTTGAGGATGGAGTCCGCAGGAAAGCAGAGAGTGCAAAATTGTCTGGGGCATTTGACAGAGTTCCAGGAGGCAGTGAGAACCAGCATTACTTTTCCCCGCTGGCACCTTTGCTGTGGCAGCAAAAGCTGGACGTTTGTCTTTTTTGCTCCGGAGGCTGCCGAAAGCGAAAACAGGTGCTTTTGAGGATGGAGTCAGCAGGAAAACAGAGAGGTCCGAAATTTCTGGGGCATTTGAAAGAGTTCCAGGAGGCAGTGAGAACCAGCATTACTTTTCCCCGCTGGCACCTTTGCTGTGGCAGCAAAAGCTGGACGTTTGTCTTTTTACCACCGGAGGGCGCCAAAATTGAAAACAGGTGCTTTTGAGGATGGAGTCCGCAGGAAAGCAGAGAGGGCCAAATTGTCTGGGGCATTTGAAAGGGTTCCAGGAGGCAGTGAGAACCAGCATTACTTTTCCCCACTGGCACCTTTGCTGTGGCAGCAAAAGCTGGACGTTTGTCTTTTTTGCTGCGGAGGTTGCCGAAAGCGAAAACAGGTGCTTTTGAGGATGGAGTCCGCAGGAAAGCAGAGAGGGCCAAATTGTCTGTGGCATTTGAAGAGGTTCCAGGAGGCACGGAGAACCAGCATTACTTTTCCCGCTGGCACCTTTGCTGTGGAGCAAAACCTGGACGTTTGTCTTTTTTGCTCCGGAGGTTGCCAAAAGCGAAAACAGGTGCTTTTGAGGATGGAGTCCGCAGGAAAGAAGAGAGGACCAAATTCTCTGGGGCATTTGAAAGGGTTGCAGGAGGCAATGAGGATCAGCATTACTTTTCCCCGCTGGCACCTTTGCTGTGGCAGCAAAAGCTGGACGTTTGTCTTTTTTGCTCCGGAGGCTGCCGAAAGCGAAAACAGGTGCTTTTGAGGATGGAGTCCGCAAGAAAGCAGAGAGGGCCAAAATGTCTGGGGCATTTGAAGAGGTTTCAGGAGGCAGTGAGAACCAGCATTACTTTTTCCCGCTGGCACCTTTGCTGTGGCAGCAAAACCTGGACGTTTTTCTTTTTTGTTCCGGAGGCTGCCGAAAGCGAAAACAGGTGCTTTTGAGGATGGAGTCCGCAGGAAAGCAGAGAGGGCCAAATTGTCTGGGGCATTTGAAAGAGTTCCAGGAGGCAGTGAGAACCAGCATTACTTTTCCCCGCTGGCACCTTTGCTGTGGCAGCAAAAGCTGGACGTTTGTCTTTTTTGCTCCGGAGGATGCCGAAAGCGAAAACAGGTGCTTTTGAGGATGGAGTCCGCAGGAAAGCAGAGAGGGCCAAATTGTCTGGGGCATTTGAAAGGGTTCCAGGAGGCAGTGAGAACCAGCATTACTTTTCCCCGCTGGCACATTTGCTGTGGCAGCAAAAGCTGGACGTTTGTCTTTTTTGCTCCGGAGGCTGCCGAAAGCGAAAAAAGGTGCTTTTGAGGATGGAGTCAGCAGGAAAACAGAGAGGTCCGAAATTTCTGGGGCATTTGAAAGAGTTCCAGGAGGCAGTGAGAACCAGCATTACTTTTCCCCGCTGGCACCTTTGCTGTGGCAGCAAAAGCTGGACGTTTGTCTTTTTACCACCGGAGGGCGCCGAAATTGAAAACAGGTGCTTTTGAGGATGGAGTCCGCAGGAAAGCAGAGAGGGCCAAATAGTCTGGGGCATTTGAAAGGGTTCCAGGAGGCAGTGAGAACCAGCATTACTTTTCCCCACTGGCACCTTTGCTGTGGCAGGAAAAGCTGGACGTTTGTCTTTTTTGCTGCAGAGGTTGCCGAAAGCGAAAACAGGTGCTTTTGAGGATGGAGTCCGCAGGAAAGCAGAGAGGGCCAAATTGTCTGGGGCATTTGAAGAGGTTCAAGGAGGCAGTGAGAACCAGCATTACTTTTCCCCGCTGGCACCTTTGCTGTGGCAGCAAAAGCTGGACGTTTGTCTTTTTTGCTCCGGAGAATGCCGAAAGCGAAAACAGGTGCTTTTGAGGATGGAGTTCGCAGGAAAGCAGAGAGGGCCAAATTGTCTGCGGCATTTGAAAGGGTTCCAGGAGGCAGTGAGAACCAGCATTACTTTTCCCCGCTGGCACCTTTGCTGTGGCAGCAAAACCTGGACGTTTGTCTTTTTTGCTCCTGAGGTTGCCGAAAGCGAAAAAAGGTGCTTTTGAGGATGGAATCCGCAGGAAAGCAGAGAGGGCCAAATTGTCTGGGGCATTTTAAGAGGTTCCAGGAGGCAATGAGGACCAGCATCACTTTTCCCCGCTGGCACCTTTGCTGTGGCAGCAAAAGCTGGACGTTTGTCTTTTTTGCTCCGGAGGTTGCCGAAATTGAAAAAAGGTGCTTTTGAGGATGGAGTCCGCAGGAAAGCAGAGAGGGCCAAATTGTGTAGGGCATTTTTAGGGGTTCCAGGAGGCAGTGAGGACCAGCATCACTTTTCCCCGCTGGCACCTTTGCTGTGGCAGCAAAAGCTGGACGTTTGTCTTTTTTGCTCCGGAGGTTGCCAAAAGCGAAAAAAGGTGCTTTTGAGGATGGAGTCCGCAGGAAAGCAGAGAGGGCCAAATTGTCTGGGGCATTTGAAGAGGTTCCAGGAGGCAGTGAGAACCAGCATTACTTTTCCCCGCTGGCACCTTTGCTGTGGCAGCAAAAGCTGGACGTTTGTCTTTTTTGCTCCGGAGGCTGCCGAAAGCGAAAACAGGTGCTTTTGAGGATGGAGTCCGCAGGAAAGCAGAGAGGGCCAAATTGTCTGTGGCATTTGAAAGAGTTCCAGGAGGCAGTGAGAACCAGCATTACTTTTCCCCGCTGGCACCTTTGCTGTGGCAGCAAAAGCTGGACGTTTGTCTTTTTTGCTCCGGAGGCTGCCGAAAGCGAAAAAAGGTGCTTTTGAGGATGGAGTCCGCAGGAAAGCAGAGAGGGCCAAATTGTCTGGGGCATTTGAAGGGGTTCCAGGAGGCAGTGAGAACCAGCATTACTTTTCCCCGCTGGCACCTTTGCTGTGGCAGCAAAAGCTGGACGTTTGTCTTTTTTGCTGCAGAGGTTGCCGAAAGCGAAAACAGGTGCTTTTGAGGATGGAGTCCGCAGGAAAGCAGAGAGGGCCAAATTGTCTGTGGCATTTGAAAGGGTTCCAGGAGGCAGTGAGAACCAGCATTACTTTTCCCCGCTGGCACCTTTGCTGTGGCAGCAAAAGCTGGACGTTTTTCTTTTGTGCTCCGGAGAATGCCGAAAGCGAAAACAGGTGCTTTTGAGGATGGAGTCCGCAGGAAAGCAGAGAGGGCCAAATTGTCTGTGGCATTTGAAAGGGTTCCAGGAGGCAGTGAGAACCAGCAATACTTTTCCCCGCTGGCACCTTTGCTGTGGCAGCAAAAGCTGGACGTTTGTCTTTTTTGCTCCGGAGGCTGCCGAAAGCAAAAACAGGTGCTTTTGAGGATGGAGTCCGCAGGAAAACAGAGAGGTCCAAAATTTCTGGGGCATTTGAAAGAGTTCCAGGAGGCAGTGAGAACCAGCATTACTTTTCCCCGCTGGCACCTTTGCTGTGGCAGCAAAAGCTGGACGTTTGTCTTTTTACCACCGGAGTGCGCCGAAAGTTAAAACAGGTGCTTTTGAGGATGGAGTCCGCAGGAAAGCAGAGAGGGCCAAATTGTCTATGGCATTTGAAAGGGTTCCAGGAGGCAGTGAGAACCAGCATTACTTTTCCCCGCTGGCACCTTTGCTGTGGCAGCAAAAGCTGGACGTTTGTCTTTTTTGCTCCGGAGGCTGCCGAAAGCGAAAACAGGTGCTTTTGAGGATGGAGTCCGCAGGAAAGCAGAGAGGGAAAATTGTCTGTGGCATTTGAAAGAGTTCCAGGACGCAGTGAGGACCAGCATTACTTTTCCCCGCTGGCACCTTTGCTGTGGCAGCAAAAGCTGGACGTTTGTCTTTCTTGCTCCGGAGGCTGCCGAAAGCGAAAACAGGTGCTTTTGAGGATGGAGTCCGCAGGAAAGCAGAGAGGGCCAAATTGTCTGTGGCATTTGAAGAGGTTCCAGGAGGCAGTGAGAACCAGCATTACTTTTCCCCGCTGGCACCTTTGCTGTGGCAGCAAAAGCTGGACGTTTGTCTTTTTTGCTGCGGAGGTTGCCGAAAGCGAAAAAAGGTGCTTTTGAGTATGGAGTCCGCAGGAAAGCAGAGAGGGCCAAATTGTCTGGGGCATTTGAAGAGGTTCCAGGAGGCAATGAGGACCAGCATTACTTTTCCCCGCTGGCACCTTTGCTGTGGCAGCAAAAGCTGGACGTTTGTCTTTTTTGCTCCTGAGGTTGCCGAAAGCGAAAACAGGTGCTTTTGAGGATGGAGTCCGCAGAAAAGCAGAGAGGGCCAAATTGTCTGTGGCATTTGAAGAGGTTCCAGGAGGCAGTGAGAACCAGCATTACTTTTCCCCGCTGGCACCTTTGCTGTGGCAGCAAAAGCTGGACGTTTGTCTTTTTTGCTCCGGAGGCTGCCAAAAGCGAAAAAAGGTGCTTTTGAGGATGGAGTCCGCAGGAAAGCAGAGAGGGCCAAATTGTCTGTGGCATTTGAAAGAGTTCCAGGAGGCAGTGAGAACCAGCATTACTTTTCCCCGCTGGCACCTTTGCTGTGGCAGCAAAAGCTGGACGTTTGTCTTTTTTGCTCCGGAGGCTGCCGAAAGCGAAAACAGGTGCTTTTGAGGATGCAGTCCGCAGGAAAGCAGAGAGGGCCAAATTGTTTGGGGCATTTTAAGAGGTTCCAGGAGGCAATGAGGACCAGCATCACTTTTCCCCGCTGGCACCTTTGCTGTGGCAGCAAAAGCTGGACGTTTGTCTTTTTTGCTCCGGAGGTTGCCGAAATTGAAAAAAGTTGCTTTTGAGGATGGAGTCCGCAGGAAAGCAGAGAGGGCCAAATTGTCTGTGGCATTTGAAGGGGTTTCAGGAGGCAGTGAGGACCAGCATCACTTTTCCCCGCTGGCACCTTTGCTGTGGCAGCAAAAGCTGGACGTTTGTCTTTTTTGCTGCAGAGATTGCCGAAAGCGAAAACAGGTGCTTTTGAGGATGGAGTCCGCAGGAAAGCAGAGAGGGCCAAATTGTCTGTGGCATTTGAAAGAGTTCCAGGAGGCAGTGAGAACCAGCATTACTTTTCCCCGCTGGCACCTTTGCTGTGGCAGCAAAAGCTGGACGTTTGTCTTTTTTGCTCCGGAGGCTGCCGAAAGCAAAAACAGGTGCTTTTGAGGATGGAGTCCGCAGGAAAGCAGAGAGGGCCAAATTGTCTGGGGCATTTGAAAGGGTTCCAAGAGACAGTGAGAACCAGCATTACTTTTCCCCGCTGGCACCTTTGCTGTGGCAGCAAAAGCTGGACGTTTGTCTTTTTTGCTCCGGAGGTTGCCGAAAGCGAAAAAAGGTGCTTTTGAGGATGGAGTCCGCAGGAAAGCAGAGAGGGCCAAATTGTCTGTGGCATTTGAAAGGGTTCCAGGAGGCAGTGAGAACCAGCATTACTTTTCCCCGCTGGCACCTTTGCTGTGGCAGCAAAAGCTGGACGTTTGTCTTTTTACCACCGGAGGGCGCCGAAATTGAAAACAGGTGCTTTTGAGGATGGAGTCCGCAGGAAAGCAGAGAGGGCCAAATTGGCTGTGGCATTTGAAAGGGTTCCAGGAGGCAGTGAGAACCAGCATTACTTTTCCCCGCTGGCACCTTTGCTGTGGCAGCAAAAGCTGGACGTTTGTCTTTTTTGCTCCGGAGGTTGCCGAAAGCAAAAATAGGTGCTTTTGAGGATGGAGTCCGCAGGAAAGAAGAGAGGGCAAAATTGTCTGGGGCATTTGAAGAGGTTCCAGGAGGCAGTCAGAACCAGCAATACTTTTCCCCACTGGCACCTTTGCTGTGGCAGAAAATGCTGGACGTTTGTCTTTTTTGCTCCTGAGGTAGCCAAAAGCGAAAAAAGGTGCTTTTGAGGATGGAGTCCACAGGAAAGCAGAGAGGGCCAAATTGTCTGTGGCATTTGAAAGGGTTCCAGGAGGCAGTGAGAACCAGCATTACTTTTCCCCGCTGGCACCTTTGCTGTGGCAGCAAAAGCTGGACGTTTGTCTTTTTTGCTCCGGAGGCTGCCGAAAGCAAAAACAGGTGCTTTTGAGGATGGAGTCCGCAGGAAAGCAGAGAGGGCCAAATTGTCTGTGGCATTTGAAGGGGTTTCAGGAGGCAGTGAGGACCAGCATCACTTTTCCCCGCTGGCACCTTTGCTGTGGCAGCAAAAGCTGGACGTTTGTCTTTTTTGCTGCAGAGATTGCCGAAAGCGAAAACAGGTGCTTTTGAGGATGGAGTCCGCAGGAAAGCAGAGAGGGCCAAATTGTCTGGGGCATTTGAAGGGGTTCCAGGAGGCAGTGAGAACCAGCATTACTTTTCCCCGCTGGCACCTTTGCTGTGGCAGCAAAAGCTGGACGTTTGTCTTTTTTGCTCCGGAGGCTGCCGAAAGCGAAAACAGGTGCTTTTGAGGATGGAGTCCGCAGGAAAGCAGAGAGGGCCAAATTGTCTGTGGCATTTGAAAGAGTTCCAGGAGGCAGTGAGAACCAGCATTACTTTTCCCCGCTGGCACCTTTGCTGTGGCAGCAAAAGCTGGACGTTTGTCTTTTTTGCTCCGGAGGCTGCCGAAAGCAAAAACAGGTGCTTTTGAGGATGGAGTCCGCAGGAAAGCAGAGAGGGCCAAATTGTCTGGGGCATTTGAAAGGGTTCCAAGAGACAGTGAGAACCAGCATTACTTTTCCCCGCTGGCACCTTTGCTGTGGCAGCAAAAGCTGGACGTTTGTCTTTTTTGCTCCTGAGGTTGCCGAAATTGAAAAAAGGTTTTTTTGAGGATGGAGTCCGCAGGAAAGCAGAGAGGGCCAAATTGTCTGTGGCATTTGAAAGGGTTCCAGGAGGCAGTGAGAACCAGCATTACTTTTCCCCGCTGGCACCTTTGCTGTGGCAGCAAAAGCTGGACGTTTGTCTTTTTACCACCGGAGGGCGCCGAAATTGAAAACAGGTGCTTTTGAGGATGGAGTCCGCAGGAAAGCAGAGAGGGCCAAATTGTCTATGGCATTTGAAAGGGTTCCAGGAGGCAGTGAGAACCAGCATTACTTTTCCCCGCTGGCACCTTTGCTGTGGCAGCAAAAGCTGGACGTTTGTCTTTTTTGCTGCGGAGGTTGCCGAAAGCAAAAATAGGTGCTTTTGAGGATGGAGTCCGCAGGAAAGCAGAGAGTGCCAAATTGTCTGGGGCATTTGAAGAGGTTCCAGGAGGCAGTGAGAACCAGCAATACTTTTCCCCACTGGCACCTTTGCTGTGGCAGAAAATGCTGGACGTTTGTCTTTTTTGCTCCTGAGGTAGCCAAAAGCGAAAAAAGGTGCTTTTGAGGATGGAGTCCACAGGAAAGCAGAGAGGGCCAAATTGTCTGTGGCATTTGAAAGGGTTCCAGGAGGCAGTGAGAACCAGCATTACTTTTCCCCGCTGGCACCTTTGCTGTGGCAGCAAAAGCTGGACGTTTGTTTTTTTTGCTCAGGAGGATGCCGAAAGCGAAAACAGGTGCTTTTGAGGATGGAGTCCGCAGGAAAGCAGAGAGGGCCAAATTGTTTGTGGCATTTGAAAGGGTTCCAGGAGGCAGTGAGAACCAACATTACTTTTCCCCGCTGGCACCTTTGCTGTGGCAGCAAAAGCTGGACGTTTGTCTTTTTTGCTCCGGAGGCTGCCAAAAGCGAAAACAGGTGCTTTTGAGGATGGAGTCCGCAGGAAAGCAGAGAGGGCCAAATTGTCTGGGGCATTTGAAAGAGTTCCAGGAGGCAGTGAGAACCAGCATTACTTTTCCCCGCTGGCACCTTTGCTGTGGCAGCAAAAGCTGGACGTTTGTCTTTTTTGCTCCGGAGGCTGCCGAAAGCGAAAACAGGTGCTTTTGAGGATGGAGTCCGCAGGAAAGCAGAGAGGGCCAAATTGTCTGGGGCATTTGAAAGGGTTCCAAGAGACAGTGAGAACCAGCATTACTTTTCCCCGCTGGCACCTTTGCTGTGGCAGCAAAAGCTGGACGTTTGTCTTTTTTGCTCCGGAGGCTGCCGAAAGCAAAAACAGGTGCTTTTGAGGATGGAGTCCGCAGGAAAGCAGAGAGGGCCAAATTGTCTGGGGCATTTGAAAGGGTTCCAAGAGACAGTGAGAACCAGCATTACTTTTCCCCGCTGGCACCTTTGCTGTGGCAGCAAAAGCTGGACGTTTGTCTTTTTTGCTCCTGAGGTTGCCGAAATTGAAAAAAGGTTTTTTTGAGGATGGAGTCCGCAGGAAAGCAGAGAGGGCCAAATTGTCTGTGGCATTTGAAAGGGTTCCAGGAGGCAGTGAGAACCAGCATTACTTTTCCCCGCTGGCACCTTTGCTGTGGCAGCAAAAGCTGGACGTTTGTCTTTTTACCACCGGAGGGCGCCGAAATTGAAAACAGGTGCTTTTGAGGATGGAGTCCGCAGGAAAGCAGAGAGGGCCAAATTGTCTATGGCATTTGAAAGGGTTCCAGGAGGCAGTGAGAACCAGCATTACTTTTCCCCGCTGGCACCTTTGCTGTGGCAGCAAAAGCTGGACGTTTGTCTTTTTTGCTCCGGAGGTTGCCGAAAGCAAAAATAGGTGCTTTTGAGGATGGAGTCCGCAGGAAAGCAGAGAGTGCCAAATTGTCTGGGGCATTTGAAGAGGTTCCAGGAGGCAGTGAGAACCAGCAATACTTTTCCCCACTGGCACCTTTGCTGTGGCAGAAAATGCTGGACGTTTGTCTTTTTTGCTCCTGAGGTAGCCAAAAGCGAAAAAAGGTGCTTTTGAGGATGGAGTCCACAGGAAAGCAGAGAGGGCCAAATTGTCTGTGGCATTTGAAAGGGTTCCAGGAGGCAGTGAGAACCAGCATTACTTTTCCCCGCTGGCACCTTTGCTGTGGCAGCAAAAGCTGGACGTTTGTTTTTTTTGCTCAGGAGGATGCCGAAAGCGAAAACAGGTGCTTTTGAGGATGGAGTCCGCAGGAAAGCAGAGAGGGCCAAATTGTTTGTGGCATTTGAAAGGGTTCCAGGAGGCAGTGAGAACCAACATTACTTTTCCCCGCTGGCACCTTTGCTGTGGCAGCAAAAGCTGGACGTTTGTCTTTTTTGCTCCGGAGGCTGCCAAAAGCGAAAACAGGTGCTTTTGAGGATGGAGTCCGCAGGAAAGCAGAGAGGGCCAAATTGTCTGGGGCATTTGAAAGAGTTCCAGGAGGCAGTGAGAACCAGCATTACTTTTCCCCGCTGGCACCTTTGCTGTGGCAGCAAAAGCTGGACGTTTGTCTTTTTTGCTCCGGAGGCTGCCGAAAGCGAAAACAGGTGCTTTTGAGGATGGAGTCCGCAGGAAAGCAGAGAGGGCCAAATTGTCTGGGGCATTTGAAGAGGTTCCAGGAGGCAGTGAGAACCAGCATTACTTTTCCCCGCTGGCACCTTTGCTGTGGCAGCAAAAGCTGGACGTTTGTCTTTTTACCACCGGAGGGCGCCGAAATTGAAAACAGGTGCTTTTGAGGATGGAGTCCGCAGGAAAGCAGAGAGGGCCAAATTGTCTGGGGGATTTGAAGGGGTTCCAGGAGGCACGGAGAACCAGCATCACTTTTCCCCGCTGGCACCTTTGCTGTGGCAGCAAAAGCTGGACGTTTGTCTTTTTTGCTGCAGAGATTGCCGAAAGCGAAAACAGGTGCTTTTGAGGATGGAGTCCGCAGGAAAGCAGAGAGGGCCAAATTGTCTGTGGCATTTGAAAGGGTTCCAGGAGGCAGTGAGAACCAGCATTACTTTTCCCCGCTGGCACCTTTGCTGTGGCAGCAAAAGCTGGACGTTTGTCTTTTTTGCTCCTGAGGTTGCCGAAAGCGAAAACAGGTGCTTTTGAGGATGGAGTCCGCAGGAAAGCAGAGAGGGCCAAATTGTCTGTGGCATTTGAAAGGGTTCCAGGAGGCAGTGAGAACCAGCATTACTTTTCCCCGCTGGCACCTTTGCTGTGGCAGCAAAAGCTGGACGTTTGTCTTTTTACCACCGGAGGGCGCCAAAATTGAAAACAGGTGCTTTTGAGGATGGAGTCCGCAGGAAAGCAGAGAGGGCCAAATTGTCTGTGGCATTTGAAGGGGTTCCAGGAGGCAGTGAGAACTAGCATTACTTTTCCCCGCTGGCACCTTTGCTGTGGCAGCAAAAGCTGGACGTTTGTCTTTTTTGCTGCAGAGGTTGCCGAAAGCGAAAACAGGTGCTTTTGAGGATGGAGTCCGCAAAAAAGCAGAGAGGGCCAAATTGTCTGGGGCATTTGAAAGGGTTCCAGGAGGCAGTGAGAACCAGCATTACTTTTCCCCGCTGGCACCTTTGCTGTGGCAGCAAAAGCTGGACGTTTGTCTTTTGTGCTCCGGAGAATGCCGAAAGCGAAAACAGGTGCTTTTGAGGATGGAGTCCGCAGGAAAGCAGAGAGGGCCAAATTGTCTGGGGCATTTGAAGAGGTTCCAGGAGGCAGTGAGAACGAGCATTACTTTTCCCCGCTGGCACCTTTGCTGTGGCAGCAAAAGCTGGACGTTTGTCTTTTTTGCTCCGGAGGCTGCCGAAAGCGAAAACAGGTGCTTTTGAGGATGGAGTCCGCAGGAAAACAGAGAGGTCCAAAATTTCTGGGGCATTTGAAAGAGTTCCAGGAGGCAGTGAGAACCAGCATTACTTTTCCCCGCTGGCACCTTTGCTGTGGCAGCAAAAGCTGGACGTTTGTCTTTTTACCACCGGAGTGCGCCGAAAGTGAAAACAGGTGCTTTTGAGGATGGATTCCGCAGGAAAGCAGAGAGGGCCAAATTGTCTATGGCATTTGAAAGGGTTCCAGGAGGCAGTGAGAACCAGCATTACTTTTCCCCGCTGGCACCTTTGCTGTGGCAGCAAAAGCTGGACGTTTGTCTTTTTTGCTCCGGAGGCTGCCGAAAGCGAAAACAGGTGCTTTTGAGGATGGAGTCCGCAGGAAAGCAGAGAGGGAAAATTGTCTGTAGCATTTGAAAGAGTTCCAGGACGCAGTGAGAACCAGCATTACTTTTACCCACTGGCACCTTTGCTGTGGCAGCAAAAGCTGGATGTTTGTCTTTCTTGCTCCGGAGGCTGCCGAAAGCGAAAACAGGTGCTTTTGAGGATGGAGTCCGCAGGAAAGCAGAGAGGGCCAAATTGTCTGGGGCATTTGAAGAGGTTCCAGGAGGCAGTGAGAACCAGCATTACTTTTCCCCGCTGGCACCTTTGATGTGGCAGCAAAAGCTGGACGTTTGTCTTTTTTGCTCCGGAGGCTGCCAAAAGCGAAAAAAGGTGCTTTTGAGGATGGAGTCCGCAGGAAAGCAGAGAGGGCCAAATTGTCTGTGGCATTTGAAAGAGTTCCAGGAGGCAGTGAGAACCAGCATTACTTTTCCCCGCTGGCACCTTTGCTGTGGCAGCAAAAGCTGGACGTTTGTCTTTTTTGCTCCAGAGAATGCCGAAAGCGAAAACAGGTGCTTTTGAGGATGGAGTCCGCAGGAAAGCAGAGAGGGCCAAATTGTTTGGGGCATTTGAAGAGGTTCCAGGAGGCAATGAGGACCAGCATCACTTTTCCCCGCTGGCACCTTTGCTGCGGCAGCAAAAGCTGGACGTTTGTCTTTTTAACACCGGAGGTTGCCGAAATTGAAAAAAGGTGCTTTTGAGGATGGAGTCCGCAGGAAAGCAGAGAGGGCCAAATTGTCTGGGGCATTTGAAAGAGTTCCAGGAGGCAGTGAGAACCAGCATTACTTTTCCCCGCTGGCACCTTTGCTGTGGCAGCAAAAGCTGGACGTTTGTCTTTTTTGCTCCAGAGAATGCCGAAAGCGAAAACAGGTGCTTTTGAGGATGGAGTCCGCAGGAAAGCAGAGAGGGCCAAATTGTTTGGGGCATTTGAAGAGGTTCCAGGAGGCAATGAGGACCAGCATCACTTTTCCCCGCTGGCACCTTTGCTGCGGCAGCAAAAGCTGGACGTTTGTCTTTTTAACACCGGAGGTTGCCGAAATTGAAAAAAGGTGCTTTTGAGGATGGAGTCCGCAGGAAAGCAGAGAGGGCCAAATTGTCTGGGGCATTTGAAGGGGTTCCAGGAGGCAGTGAGGACCAGCATCACTTTTCCCCGCTGGCACCTTTGCTGTGGCAGCAAAAGCTGGACGTTTGTCTTTTTTGCTCCGGAGGTTGCCAAAAGCGAAAAAAGGTGCTTTTGAGGATGGAGTCCGCAGGAAAGCAGAGAGGGCCAAATTGTCTGGGGCATTTGAAGTGGTTCCAGGAGGCAGTGAGAACCAGCATTACTTTTCCCCACTGGCACCTTTGCTGTGGCAGCAAAAGCTGGACGTTTGTCTTTTTTGCTCCGGAGGCTGCCGAAAGCGAAAACAGGTGCTTTTGAGGATGGAGTCCGCAGGAAAGCAGAGAGGGCCAAATTGTCTGTGGCATTTGAAAGAGTTCCAGGAGGCAGTGAGAACCAGCATTACTTTTCCCCGCTGGCACCTTTGCTGTGGCAGCAAAAGCTGGACGTTTGTCTTTTTTGCTCCGGAGGCTGCTGAAAGCGAAAACAGGTGCTTTTGAGGATGGAGTCCGCAGGAAAGCAGAGAGGGCCAAATTGTCTGTGGCATTTGAAAGAGTTCCAGGAGGCAGTGAGAACCAGCATTACTTTTCCCCGCTGGCACCTTTGCTGTGGCAGCAAAAGCTGGACGTTTGTCTTTTTTGCTCCGGAGGCTGCCGAAAGGGAAAACAGGTGCTTTTGAGGATGGAGTCCGCAGGAAAGCAGAGAGGGCCAAATTGTCTGGGGCATTTGAAAGGGTTCCAAGAGACAGTGAGAACCAGCATTACTTTTCCCCGCTGGCACCTTTGCTGTGGCAGCAAAAGCTGGACGTTTGTCTTTTTTGCTCCGGAGGTTGCCGAAAGCGAAAAAAGGTGCTTTTGAGGATGGAGTCCGCAGGAAAGCAGAGAGGGCCAAATTGTCTGGGGCATTTGAAAGGGTTCCAGGAGGCAGTGAGAACCAGCATTACTTTTCCCCGCTGGCACCTTTGCTGTGGCAGCAAAAGCTGGACGTTTGTCTTTTTACCACCAGAGTGCGCCGAAAGTGAAAAAAGGCGCTTTTGAGGATGGAGTCCGCAGGAAAGCAGAGAGGGCCAAATTGTCTATGGCATTTGAAAGGGTTCCAGGAGGCAGTGAGAACCAGCATTACTTTTCCCCGCTGGGACCTTTGCTGTGGCAGCAAAAGCTGGACGTTTGTCTTTTTTGCTCCGGAGGTTGCCGAAAGCAAAAAAAGGTGCTTTTGAGGATGGAGACCGCAGGAAAGCAGAGAGGGCCAAATTGTCTGGGGCATTTGAAGAGGTTCCAGGAGGCAGTGAGAACCAGCAATACTTTTCCCCGCTGGCACCTTTGCTGTGGCAGAAAATGCTGGACGTTTGTCTTTTTTGCTCCTGAGGTAGCCAAAAGCGAAAAAAGGTGCTTTTGAGGATGGAGTCCACAGGAAAGCAGAGAGGGCCAAATTGTCTGGGGCATTTGAAAGGGTTCCAGGAGGCAGTGAGAAACAGCATTACTTTTCCCCGCTGGCACCTTTGCTGTGGCAGCAAAAGCTGGACGTTTGTCTTTTTTTTTCCGGAGGATGCCGAAAGCGAAAACAGGTGCTTTTGAGGATGGAGTCCGCAGGAAAGCAGAGAGGGCCAAATTGTCTGGGGCATTTGAAGAGGTTCCAGGAGGCAGTGAGAACCAGCATTACTTTTCCCCGCTGGCACCTTTGCTGTGGCAGCAAAAGCTGGACGTTTGTCTTTTTTGCTCCTGAGGTTGCCGAAAGCGAAAAAAGGTGCTTTTGAGGATGGAGTCCGCAGGAAAGCAGAGAGGGCCAAATTGTCTGTGGCATTTGAAGAGGTTCCAGGAGGCAGTGAGAACCAGCATTACTTTTCCCCGCTGGCACCTTTGCTGTGGCAGCAAAAGCTGGACGGTTGTCTTTTTTGCTCCGGAGGCTGCCAAAAGCGAAAAAAGGTGCTTTTGAGGATGGAGTCCGCAGGAAAGCAGAGAGGGCGAAATTGTCTGTGGCATTTGAAAGAGTTCCAGGAGGCAGTGAGAACCAGCATTACTTTTCCCCGCTGGCACCTTTGCTGTGGCAGCAAAAGCTGGACGTTTGTCTTTTTTGCTCCGGAGGCTGCCGAAATTGAAAACAGGTGCTTTTGAGGATGGAGTCCGCAGGAAAGCAGAGAGGGCCAAATTATCTGGGGCATTTGAAGAGGTTCCAGGAGGCAGTGAGAACCAGCATTACTTTTCCCCGCTGGCACCTTTGCTGCGGCAGCAAAAGCTGGACGTTTGTCTTTTTTGCTCCGGAGGCTGCCGAAAGCGAAAACAGGTGCTTTTGAGGATGGAGTCCGCAGGAAAGCAGAGAGGGCCAAATTGTCTGTGGCATTTGAAAGAGTTCCAGGAGGCAGTGAGAACCAGCATTACTTTTCCCCGCTGGCACCTTTGCTGTGGCAGCAAAAGCTGGACGTTTGTCTTTTTTGCTCCGGAGGCTGCCGAAAGCGAAAACAGGTGCTTTTGAGGATGGAGACCGCAGGAAAACAGAGAGGTCCAAAATTTCTGGGGCATTTGAAAGAGTTCCAGGAGGCAGTGAGAACCAGCATTACTTTTCCCCGCTGGCACCTTTGCTGTGGCAGCAAAAGCTGGACGTTTGTCTTTTTACCACCGGAGTGCGCCTAAAGTGAAAACAGGTGCTTTTGAGGATGGAGTCCGCAGGAAAGCAGAGAGGGCCAAATTGTCTATGGCATTTGAAAGGGTTCCAGGAGGCAGTGAGAACCAGCATTACTTTTCCCCGCTGGCACCTTTGCTGTGGCAGCAAAAGCTGGACGTTTGTCTTTTTTGCTCCGGAGGCTGCCGAAAGCGAAAACAGGTGCTTTTGAGGATGGAGTCCGCAGGAAAGCAGAGAGGGAAAATTGTCTGTGGCATGTGAAAGAGTTCCAGGACGCAGTGAGAACCAGCATTACTTTTCCCCGCTGGCACCTTTGCTGTGGCAGCAAAAGCTGGACGTTTGTCTTTCTTGCTCCGGAGGCTGCCGAAAGCGAAAAAAGGTGCTTTTGAGGATGGAGTCCGCAGGAAAGCAGAGAGGGCCAAATTGTCTGGGGCATTTGAAGAGGTTCCAGGAGGCAGTGAGAACCAGCATTACTTTTCCCCGCTGGCACCTTTGCTGTGGCAGCAAAAGCTGGACGTTTGTCTTTTTTGCTGCGGAGGTTGCCGAAAGCGAAAAAAGGTGCTTTTGAGTATGGAGTCCGCTGGAAAGCAGAGAGGGCCAAATTGTCTGGGGCATTTCAAGAGGTTCCAGGAGGCAATGAGGACCAGCATTACTTTTCCCCGCTGGCACCTTTGCTGTGGCAGCAAAAGCTGGACGTTTGTCTTTTTTGCTCCGGAGGCTGCCGAAATTGAAAACAGGTGCTTTTGAGGATGGAGTCCGCAGGAAAGCAGAGAGGGCCAAATTATCTGGGGCATTTGAAGAGGTTCCAGGAGGCAGTGAGAACCAGCATTACTTTTCCCCGCTGGCACCTTTGCTGCGGCAGCAAAAGCTGGACGTTTGTCTTTTTTGCTCCGGAGGCTGCCGAAAGCGAAAACAGGTGCTTTTGAGGATGGAGTCCGCAGGAAAGCAGAGAGGGCCAAATTGTCTGTGGCATTTGAAAGAGTTCCAGGAGGCAGTGAGAACCAGCATTACTTTTCCCCGCTGGCACCTTTGCTGTGGCAGCAAAAGCTGGACGTTTGTCTTTTTTGCTCCGGAGGCTGCCGAAAGCGAAAACAGGTGCTTTTGAGGATGGAGACCGCAGGAAAACAGAGAGGTCCAAAATTTCTGGGGCATTTGAAAGAGTTCCAGGAGGCAGTGAGAACCAGCATTACTTTTCCCCGCTGGCACCTTTGCTGTGGCAGCAAAAGCTGGACGTTTGTCTTTTTACCACCGGAGTGCGCCTAAAGTGAAAACAGGTGCTTTTGAGGATGGAGTCCGCAGGAAAGCAGAGAGGGCCAAATTGTCTATGGCATTTGAAAGGGTTCCAGGAGGCAGTGAGAACCAGCATTACTTTTCCCCGCTGGCACCTTTGCTGTGGCAGCAAAAGCTGGACGTTTGTCTTTTTTGCTCCGGAGGCTGCCGAAAGCGAAAACAGGTGCTTTTGAGGATGGAGTCCGCAGGAAAGCAGAGAGGGAAAATTGTCTGTGGCATGTGAAAGAGTTCCAGGACGCAGTGAGAACCAGCATTACTTTTCCCCGCTGGCACCTTTGCTGTGGCAGCAAAAGCTGGACGTTTGTCTTTCTTGCTCCGGAGGCTGCCGAAAGCGAAAAAAGGTGCTTTTGAGGATGGAGTCCGCAGGAAAGCAGAGAGGCCCAAATTGTCTGGGGCATTTGAAGAGGTTCCAGGAGGCAGTGAGAACCAGCATTACTTTTCCCCGCTGGCACCTTTGCTGTGGCAGCAAAAGCTGGACGTTTGTCTTTTTTGCTGCGGAGGTTGCCGAAAGCGAAAAAAGGTGCTTTTGAGTATGGAGTCCGCTGGAAAGCAGAGAGGGCCAAATTGTCTGGGGCATTTCAAGAGGTTCCAGGAGGCAATGAGGACCAGCATTACTTTTCCCCGCTGGCACCTTTGCTGTGGCAGCAAAAGCTGGACGTTTGTCTTTTTTGCTGCGGAGGTTGCCGAAAGCGAAAAAAGGTGCTTTTGAGTATGGAGTCCGCAGGAAAGCAGAGAGGGCCAAATTGTCTGGGGCATTTGAAGAGGTTCCAGGAGGCAATGAGGACCAGCATTACTTTTCCCCGCTGGCACCTTTGCTGTGGCAGCAAAAGCTGGACGTTTGTCTTTTTTGCTCCTGAGGTTGCCGAAAGCGAAAAAAGGTGCTTTTGAGGATGGAGTCCGCAGGAAAGCAGAGAGGGCCAAATTGTCTGTGGCATTTGAAGAGGTTCCAGGAGGCAGTGAGAACCAGCATTACTTTTCCCCGCTGGCACCTTTGCTGTGGCAGCAAAAGCTGGACGTTTGTCTTTTTTGCTCCGGAGGCTGCCAAAAGCGAAAACAGGTGCTTTTGAGGATGGAGTCCGCAGGAAAGCAGAGAGGACCAAATTGTCTGTGGCATTTGAAAGAGTTCCAGGAGGCAGTGAGAACCAGCATTACTTTTCCCCGCTGGCACCTTTGCTGTGGCAGCAAAAGCTGGACGTTTGTCTTTTTTGCTCCGGAGGCTGCCGAAATTGAAAACAGGTGCTTTTGAGGATGGAGTCCGCAGGAAAGCAGAGAGGGCCAAATTGTTTGGGGCATTTGAAGAGGTTCCAGGAGGCAATGAGGACCAGCATCACTTTTCCCCGCTGGCACCTTTGCTGCGGCAGCAAAAGCTGGACGTTTGTCTTTTTAACACCGGAGGTTGCCGAATTTGAAAAAAGGTGCTTTTGAGGATGGAGTCCGCAGGAAAGCAGAGAGGGCCAAATTGTCTGTGGCATTTGAAAGAGTTCCAGGAGGCAGTGAGAACCAGCATTACTTTTCCCCGCTGGCACCTTTGCTGTGGCAGCAAAAGCTGGACGTTTGTCTTTTTTGCTCCGGAGGATGCCGAAAGCGAAAACAGGTGCTTTTGAGGATGGAGTCCGCAGGAAAGCAGAGAGGCCAAATTGTCTGGGGCATTTGAAAGAGTTCCAGGACGCAGTGAGAACCAGCATTACTTTTCCCCGCTGGCACCTTTGCTGTGGCAGCAAAAGCTGGACGTTTCTCTTTTTTGCTCCGGAGTGCGCCGAAAGCGAAAACAGGTGCTTTTGAGGATGGAGTCCGCAGGAAAGCAGAGAGGGCCAAATTGTCTGGGGCATTTGAAGAGGTTCCAGGAGGCAGTGAGAACCAGCATTACTTTTCCCCGCTGGCACCTTTGCTGTGGCAGCAAAAGCTGGACGTTTGTCTTTTTACCACCGGAGGGCGCCGAAATTGAAAACAGGTGCTTTTGAGGATGGAGTCCGCAGGAAAGCAGAGAGGGCCAAATTGTCTGGGGGATTTGAAGGGGTTCCAGGAGGCAGTCAGAACCAGCATCACTTTTCCCCGCTGGCACCTTTGCTGTGGCAGCAAAAGCTGGACGTTTGTCTTTTTTGCTGCAGAGATTGCCGAAAGCGAAAACAGGTGCTTTTGAGGATGGAGTCCGCAGGAAAGCAGAGAGGGCCAAATTGTCTGTGGCATTTGAAAGGGTTCCAGGAGGCAGTGAGAACCAGCATTACTTTTCCCCGCTGGCACCATTGCTGTGGCAGCAAAAGCTGGACGTTTGTCTTTTTTGCTCCTGAGGCTGCCGAAAGCGAAAACAGGTGCTTTTGAGGATGGAGTCCGCAGGAAAGCAGAGAGGGCCAAATTGTCTGGGGCATTTGAAAGGGTTCCAGGAGGCAGTGAGAACCAGCATTACTTTTCCCCGCTGGCACCTTTGCTGTGGCAGCAAAAGCTGGACGTTTGTCTTTTTACCACCGGAGGGCGCCGAAATTGAAAACAGGTGCTTTTGAGGATGGAGTCCGCAAGAAAGCAGAGAGGGCCAAATTGTCTGGGGCATTTGAAGGGGTTCCAGGAGGCAGTGAGAACCAGCATTACTTTTCCCCGCTGGCACCTTTGCTGTGGCAGCAAAAGCTGGACGTTTGTCTTTTGTGCTCCGGAGAATGCCGAAAGCGAAAACAGGTGCTTTTGAGGATGGAGTCCGCAGGAAAGCAGAGAGGGCCAAATTGTCTGTGGCATTTGAAAGGGTTCCAGGAGGCAGTGAGAACCAGCATTACTTTTCCCCGCTGGCACATTTGCTGTGGCAGCAAAAGCTGGACGTTTGTCTTTTTTGCTGCAGAGGTTGCCGAAAGCGAAAACAGGTGCTTTTGAGGATGGAGTCCGCAGGAAAGCAGAGAGGGCAAAATTGTCTGGGGCATTTGAAAGGGTTCCAGGAGGCAGTGAGAACCAGCATTACTTTTCCCCGCTGGCACCTTTGCTGTGGCAGCAAAAGCTGGACGTTTGTCTTTTGTGCTCCGGAGAATGCCGAAAGCGAAAACAGGTGCTTTTGAGGATGGAGTCCGCAGGAAAGCAGAGAGGGCCAAATTGTCTGTGGCATTTGAAAGGGTTCCAGGAGGCAGTGAGAACCAGCAATACTTTTCCCCGCTGGCACCTTTGCTGTGGCAGCAAAAGCTGGACGTTTGTCTTTTTTGCTCCGGAGGCTGCCGAAAGCGAAAACAGGTGCTTTTGAGGATGGAGTCCGCAGGAAAACAGAGAGGTCCAAAATTTCTGGGGCATTTGAAAGAGTTCCAGGAGGCAGTGAGAACCAGCATTACTTTTCCCCGCTGGCACCTTTGCTGTGGCAGCAAAAGCTGGACGTTTGTCTTTTTACCACCGGAGTGCGCCGAAAGTTAAAACAGGTGCTTTTGAGGATGGAGTCCGCAGGAAAGCAGAGAGGGCCAAATTGTCTATGGCATTTGAAAGGGTTCCAGGAGGCAGTGAGAACCAGCATTACTTTTCCCCGCTGGCACCTTTGCTGTGGCAGCAAAAGCTGGACGTTTGTCTTTTTTGCTCCGGAGGCTGCCGAAAGCGAAAACAGGTGCTTTTGAGGATGGAGTCCGCAGGAAAGCAGAGAGGGAAAATTGTCTGTGGCATTTGAAAGAGTTCCAGGACGCAGTGAGGACCAGCATTACTTTTCCCCGCTGGCACCTTTGCTGTGGCAGCAAAAGCTGGACGTTTGTCTTTCTTGCTCCGGAGGCTGCCGAAAGCGAAAACAGGTGCTTTTGAGGATGTAGTCCGCAGGAAAGCAGAGAGGGCCAAATTGTCTGTGGCATTTGAAGAGGTTCCAGGAGGCACGGAGAACCAGCATTACTTTTCCCCGCTGGCACCTTTGCTGTGGCAGCAAAAGCTGGACGTTTGTCTTTTTTGCTGCGGAGGTTGCCGAAAGCGAAAAAAGGTGCTTTTGAGTATAGAGTCCGCAGGAAAGCAGAGAGGGCCAAATTGTCTGGGGCATTTGAAGAGGTTCCAGGAGGCAATGAGGACCAGCATTACTTTTCCCCGCTGGCACCTTTGCTGTGGCAGCAAAAGCTGGACGTTTGTCTTTTTTGCTCCTGAGGTTGCCGAAAGCGAAAAAAGGTGCTTTTGAGGATGGAGTCCGCAGGAAAGCAGAGAGGGCCAAATTGTCTGTGGCATTTGAAGAGGTTCCAGGAGGCAGTGAGAACCAGCATTACTTTTCCCCGCTGGCACCTTTGCTGTGGCAGCAAAAGCTGGACGTTTGTCTTTTTTGCTCCGGAGGCTGCCAAAAGCGAAAAAAGGTGCTTTTGAGGATGGAGTCCGCAGGAAAGCAGAGAGGGCCAAATTGTCTGTGGCATTTGAAAGGGTTCCAGGAGGCAGTGAGAACCAGCATTACTTTTCCCCGCTGGCACCTTTGCTGTGGCAGCAAAAGCTGGACGTTTGTCTTTTTTGCTCCGGAGGCTGCCGAAAGCGAAAACAGGTGCTTTTGAGGATGCAGTCCGCAGGAAAGCAGAGAGGGCCAAATTGTTTGGGGCATTTGAAGAGGTTCCAGGAGGCAATGAGGACCAGCATCACTTTTCCCCGCTGGCACCTTTGCTGTGGCATCAAAAGCTGGACGTTTGTCTTTTTAATACCGGAGGTTGCCGAAATTGAAAACAGGTGCTTTTGAGGCTGGAGTCCGCAGGAAAGCAGAGAGGGCCAAATTGTCTGTGGCATTTGAAGGGGTTCCAGGAGGCAGTGAGGACCAGCATCACTTTTCCCCGCTGGCACCTTTGCTGTGGCAGCAAAAGCTGGACGTTTGTCTTTTTTGCTGCAGAGATTGCCGAAAGCGAAAACAGGTGCTTTTGAGGATGGAGTCCGCAGGAAAGCAGAGAGGGCCAAATTGTCTGGGGCATTTGAAGGGGTTCCAGGAGGCAGTGAGAACCAGCATTACTTTTCCCCACTGGCACCTTTGCTGTGGCAGCAAAAGCTGGACGTTTGTCTTTTTTGCTCCGGAGGCTGCCGAAAGCGAAAACAGGTGCTTTTGAGGATGGAGTCCGCAGGAAAGCAGACAGGGCCAAATTGTCTGTGGCATTTGAAAGAGTTCCAGGAGGCAGTGAGAACCAGCATTACTTTTCCCCGCTGGCACCTTTGCTGTGGCAGCAAAAGCTGGACGTTTGTCTTTTTTGCTCCGGAGGCTGCCGAAAGCAAAAACAGGTGCTTTTGAGGATGGAGTCCGCAGGAAAGCAGAGAGGGCCAAATTGTCTGGGGCATTTGAAGGGGTTCCAGGAGGCAGTGAGAACCAGCATTACTTTTCCCCACTGGCACCTTTGCTGTGGCAGCAAAAGCTGGACGTTTGTCTTTTTTGCTCCAAACACCGCCGAAAGTGAAAAAAGGTGCTTTTCAGGATGGAGTCCGCAGGAAAGCAGAGAGGGCCAAATTGTCTGGAGCATTTGAAGGGGTTCCAGGAGGCAGTGAGGACCAGCATCACTTTTCCCCGCTGGCACCTTTGCTGTGGCAGCAAAAGCTGGACGTTTGTCTTTTTTGCTCCAAAGACCACCGAAAGCGAAAACAGGTGCTTTTGAGGATGGAGTCCGCAGGAAAGCAGAGAGGGCCAAATTGTCTGGGGCATTTGAAGGGGTTCCAGGAGGCAGTGAGAACCAGCATCACTTTTCCCCGCTGGCACCTTTGCTGTGGCCGCAAAAGCTGGACGTTTGTCTTTTTTGCTCCAAACACCGCCGAAAGCGAAAACAGGTGCTTTTGAGGATGGAGTCCGCAGGAAAGCAGAGAGGGCCAAATTGTGTGGGGCATTTGAAGGGGTTCCAGGAGGCAGTGAGGACCAGCATCACTTTTCCCAGCTGGCACCTTTGCTGTGGCAGCAAAAGCTGGACGTTTGTCTTTTTTGCTCCAAACACCGCCGAAAGCGAAAACAGGTGCTTTTGAGGATGGAGTCCGCAGGAAAGCAGAGAGGGCCAAATTGTCTGGGGCATTTGAAGGGGTTCCAGGAGGCAGTGAGGACCAGCATCACTTTTCATCGCTGGCACGTTTGCTGTGGCAGCAAGAGCTGGACGTTTGTCTTTTTTGCTCCAAACACCGCCGAAAGCGAAAACAGGTGCTTTTGAGGATGGAGTCCGCAGGAAAGCAGAGAGGGCCAAATTGTGTGGGGCATTTGAAGGGGTTCCAGGAGGCAGTGAGGACCAGCATCACTTTTCCCAGCTGGCACCTTTGCTGTGGCAGCAAAAGCTGGACGTTTGTCTTTTTTGCTCCAAACACCGCCGAAAGCGAAAACAGGTGCTTTTGAGGATGGAGTCCGCAGGATAGCAGAGAGGGCCAAATTGTCTGGGGCATTTGAAGGGGTTCCAGGAGGCAGTGAGGACCAGCATCACTTTTCATCGCTGGCACGTTTGCTGTGGCAGCAAGAGCTGGACGTTTGTCTTTTTTGCTCCAAACACCGCCGAAAGTGAAAAAAGGTGCTTTTGAGGATGGAGTCCGCAGGAAAGCAGAGAGGGCCAAATTGTCTGGGGCATTTGAAGGGGTTCCAGGAGGCAGTGAGGACCAGCATCACTTTTCCCCACTGGCAACTTTGCTGTGGCAGCAAAAGCTGGACGTTTGTCTTTTTTGCTCCGGAGGCTGCCGAAAGCGAAAACAGGTGCTTTTGAGGATGGAGTCCGCAGGAAAACAGAGAGGTCCAAAATTTCTGGGGCATTTGAAAGAGTTCCAGGAGGCAGTGAGAACCAGCATTACTTTTCCCCGCTGGCACCTTTGCTGTGGCAGCAAAAGCTGGACGTTTGTCTTTTTACCACCGGAGTGCGCCGAAAGTGAAAAAAGGCGCTTTTGAGGATGGAGTCCGCAGGAAAGCAGAGAGGGCCAAATTGTCTGTGGCATTTGAAAGGGTTCCAGGAGGCAGTGAGAACCAGCATTACTTTTCCCCGCTGGCACCTTTGCTGTGGCAGCAAAAGCTGGACGTTTGTCTTTTTTGCTCCGGAGGTTGCCGGAAGCGAAAACAGGTGCTTTTGAGGATGGAGTCCGCAGGAAAGCAGAGAGTGCCAAATTGTCTGGGGCATTTGAAGAGGTTCCAGGAGGCAGTGAGAACCAGCAATACTTTTCCCCGCTGACACCTTTGCTGTGGCAGAAAATGCTGGACGTTTGTCTTTTTTGCTCCTGAGGTAGCCAAAAGCGAAAAAAGGTGCTTTTGAGGATGGAGTCCGCAGGAAAGCAGAGAGAACCAAATTGTCTGTGGCATTTGAAAGGGTTCCAGGAGGCAGTGAGAACCAGCATTACTTTTCCCCGCTGGCACCTTTGCTGTGGCAGCAAAACCTGGACGTTTGTCTTTTTTGCTCCGGAGGCTGCCGAAAGCGAAAACAGGTGCTTTTGAGGGTGGAGTCAACAGGAAAGCAGAGAGGGAAAATTGTCTGTGGCATTTGAAAGAGTTCCAGGACGCAGTGAGAACCAGCATTACTTTTCCCCGCTGGCACCTTTGCTGTGGCAGCAAAACCTGAACGTTTTTCTTTTTACCACCGGAGGGCGCCAAAATTGAAAAAAGGCGCTTTTGAGAATAGAGTCCGCAGGAAAGCAGAGAGGACCAAATTGTCTGGGGCATTTGAAAGGGTTCCAGGAGGCAGTGAGGACCAGCATTACTTTTCCCCGCTGGCACCTTTGCTGTGGCAGCAAAAGCTGGACGTTTGTCGTTTTTGCTCCGGAGGCTGCCGAAAGCGAAAACAGGTGCTTTTGAGGATGGAGTCCGCAGGAAAGCAGAGAGGGCCAAATTGTCTGTGGCATTTGAAAGAGTTCCAGGAGGCAGTGAGAACCAGCATTACTTTTCCCCGCTGGCACCTTTGCTGTGGCAGCAAAAGCTGGACGTTTGTCTTTTTTGCTCCGGAGGCTGCCGAAATTGAAAACAGGTGCTTTTGAGGATGGAGTCCGCAGGAAAGCAGAGAGGGCCAAATTGTTTGGGGCATTTGAAGAGGTTCCAGGAGGCAATGAGGACCAGCATCACTTTTCCCCGCTGGCACCTTTGCTGCGGCAGCAAAAGCTGGACGTTTGTCTTTTTAACACCGGAGGTTGCCGAATTTGAAAAAAGGTGCTTTTGAGGATGGAGTCCGCAGGAAAGCAGAGAGGGCCAAATTGTCTGTGGCATTTGAAAGAGTTCCAGGAGGCAGTGAGAACCAGCATTACTTTTCCCCGCTGGCACCTTTGCTGTGGCAGCAAAAGCTGGACGTTTGTCTTTTTTGCTCCGGAGGATGCCGAAAGCGAAAACAGGTGCTTTTGAGGATGGAGTCCGCAGGAAAGCAGAGAGGCCAAATTGTCTGGGGCATTTGAAAGAGTTCCAGGACGCAGTGAGAACCAGCATTACTTTTCCCCGCTGGCACCTTTGCTGTGGCAGCAAAAGCTGGACGTTTCTCTTTTTTGCTCCGGAGTGCGCCGAAAGCGAAAACAGGTGCTTTTGAGGATGGAGTCCGCAGGAAAGCAGAGAGGGCCAAATTGTCTGGGGCATTTGAAGAGGTTCCAGGAGGCAGTGAGAACCAGCATTACTTTTCCCCGCTGGCACCTTTGCTGTGGCAGCAAAAGCTGGACGTTTGTCTTTTTACCACCGGAGGGCGCCGAAATTGAAAACAGGTGCTTTTGAGGATGGAGTCCGCAGGAAAGCAGAGAGGGCCAAATTGTCTGGGGGATTTGAAGGGGTTCCAGGAGGCAGTCAGAACCAGCATCACTTTTCCCCGCTGGCACCTTTGCTGTGGCAGCAAAAGCTGGACGTTTGTCTTTTTTGCTGCAGAGATTGCCGAAAGCGAAAACAGGTGCTTTTGAGGATGGAGTCCGCAGGAAAGCAGAGAGGGCCAAATTGTCTGTGGCATTTGAAAGGGTTCCAGGAGGCAGTGAGAACCAGCATTACTTTTCCCCGCTGGCACCATTGCTGTGGCAGCAAAAGCTGGACGTTTGTCTTTTTTGCTCCTGAGGCTGCCGAAAGCGAAAACAGGTGCTTTTGAGGATGGAGTCCGCAGGAAAGCAGAGAGGGCCAAATTGTCTGTGGCATTTGAAAGGGTTCCAGGAGGCAGTGAGAACCAGCATTACTTTTCCCCGCTGGCACCTTTGCTGTGGCAGCAAAAGCTGGACGTTTGTCTTTTTACCACCGGAGGGCGCCGAAATTGAAAACAGGTGCTTTTGAGGATGGAGTCCGCAAGAAAGCAGAGAGGGCCAAATTGTCTGGGGCATTTGAAGGGGTTCCAGGAGGCAGTGAGAACCAGCATTACTTTTCCCCGCTGGCACCTTTGCTGTGGCAGCAAAAGCTGGACGTTTGTCTTTTGTGCTCCGGAGAATGCCGAAAGCGAAAACAGGTGCTTTTGAGGATGGAGTCCGCAGGAAAGCAGAGAGGGCCAAATTGTCTGTGGCATTTGAAAGGGTTCCAGGAGGCAGTGAGAACCAGCATTACTTTTCCCCGCTGGCACATTTGCTGTGGCAGCAAAAGCTGGACGTTTGTCTTTTTTGCTGCAGAGGTTGCCGAAAGCGAAAACAGGTGCTTTTGAGGATGGAGTCCGCAAGAAAGCAGAGAGGGCAAAATTGTCTGGGGCATTTGAAAGGGTTCCAGGAGGCAGTGAGAACCAGCATTACTTTTCCCCGCTGGCACCTTTGCTGTGGCAGCAAAAGCTGGACGTTTGTCTTTTGTGCTCCGGAGAATGCCGAAAGCGAAAACAGGTGCTTTTGAGGATGGAGTCCGCAGGAAAGCAGAGAGGGCCAAATTGTCTGTGGCATTTGAAAGGGTTCCAGGAGGCAGTGAGAACCAGCAATACTTTTCCCCGCTGGCACCTTTGCTGTGGCAGCAAAAGCTGGACGTTTGTCTTTTTTGCTCCGGAGGCTGCCGAAAGCGAAAACAGGTGCTTTTGAGGATGGAGTCCGCAGGAAAACAGAGAGGTCCAAAATTTCTGGGGCATTTGAAAGAGTTCCAGGAGGCAGTGAGAACCAGCATTACTTTTCCCCGCTGGCACCTTTGCTGTGGCAGCAAAAGCTGGACGTTTGTCTTTTTACCACCGGAGTGCGCCGAAAGTTAAAACAGGTGCTTTTGAGGATGGAGTCCGCAGGAAAGCAGAGAGGGCCAAATTGTCTATGGCATTTGAAAGGGTTCCAAGAGGCAGTGAGAACCAGCATTACTTTTCCCCGCTGGCACCTTTGCTGTGGCAGCAAAAGCTGGACGTTTGTCTTTTTTGCTCCGGAGGCTGCCGAAAGCGAAAACAGGTGCTTTTGAGGATGGAGTCCGCAGGAAAGCAGAGAGGGAAAATTGTCTGTGGCATTTGAAAGAGTTCCAGGACGCAGTGAGGACCAGCATTACTTTTCCCCGCTGGCACCTTTGCTGTGGCAGCAAAAGCTGGACGTTTGTCTTTCTTGCTCCGGAGGCTGCCGAAAGCGAAAACAGGTGCTTTTGAGGATGTAGTCCGCAGGAAAGCAGAGAGGGCCAAATTGTCTGTGGCATTTGAAGAGGTTCCAGGAGGCACGGAGAACCAGCATTACTTTTCCCCGCTGGCACCTTTGCTGTGGCAGCAAAAGCTGGACGTTTGTCTTTTTTGCTGCGGAGGTTGCCGAAAGCGAAAAAAGGTGCTTTTGAGTATAGAGTCCGCAGGAAAGCAGAGAGGGCCAAATTGTCTGGGGCATTTGAAGAGGTTCCAGGAGGCAATGAGGACCAGCATTACTTTTCCCCGCTGGCACCTTTGCTGTGGCAGCAAAAGCTGGACGTTTGTCTTTTTTGCTCCTGAGGTTGCCGAAAGCGAAAAAAGGTGCTTTTGAGGATGGAGTCCGCAGGAAAGCAGAGAGGGCCAAATTGTCTGTGGCATTTGAAGAGGTTCCAGGAGGCAGTGAGAACCAGCATTACTTTTCCCCGCTGGCACCTTTGCTGTGGCAGCAAAAGCTGGACGTTTGTCTTTTTTGCTCCGGAGGCTGCCAAAAGCGAAAAAAGGTGCTTTTGAGGATGGAGTCCGCAGGAAAGCAGAGAGGGCCAAATTGTCTGTGGCATTTGAAAGGGTTCCAGGAGGCAGTGAGAACCAGCATTACTTTTCCCCGCTGGCACCTTTGCTGTGGCAGCAAAAGCTGGACGTTTGTCTTTTTTGCTCCGGAGGCTGCCGAAAGCGAAAACAGGTGCTTTTGAGGATGCAGTCCGCAGGAAAGCAGAGAGGGCCAAATTGTTTGGGGCATTTGAAGAGGTTCCAGGAGGCAATGAGGACCAGCATCACTTTTCCCCGCTGGCACCTTTGCTGTGGCAGCAAAAGCTGGACGTTTGTCTTTTTAATACCGGAGGTTGCCGAAATTGAAAACAGGTGCTTTTGAGGCTGGAGTCCGCAGGAAAGCAGAGAGGGCCAAATTGTCTGTGGCATTTGAAGGGGTTCCAGGAGGCAGTGAGGACCAGCATCACTTTTCCCCGCTGGCACCTTTGCTGTGGCAGCAAAAGCTGGACGTTTGTCTTTTTTGCTGCAGAGATTGCCGAAAGCGAAAACAGGTGCTTTTGAGGATGGAGTCCGCAGGAAAGCAGAGAGGGCCAAATTGTCTGGGGCATTTGAAGGGGTTCCAGGAGGCAGTGAGAACCAGCATTACTTTTCCCCACTGGCACCTTTGCTGTGGCAGCAAAAGCTGGACGTTTGTCTTTTTTGCTCCGGAGGCTGCCGAAAGCGAAAACAGGTGCTTTTGAGGATGGAGTCCGCAGGAAAGCAGACAGGGCCAAATTGTCTGTGGCATTTGAAAGAGTTCCAGGAGGCAGTGAGAACCAGCATTACTTTTCCCCGCTGGCACCTTTGCTGTGGCAGCAAAAGCTGGACGTTTGTCTTTTTTGCTCCGGAGGCTGCCGAAAGCAAAAACAGGTGCTTTTGAGGATGGAGTCCGCAGGAAAGCAGAGAGGGCCAAATTGTCTGGGGCATTTGAAGGGGTTCCAGGAGGCAGTGAGAACCAGCATTACTTTTCCCCACTGGCACCTTTGCTGTGGCAGCAAAAGCTGGACGTTTGTCTTTTTTGCTCCAAACACCGCCGAAAGTGAAAAAAGGTGCTTTTCAGGATGGAGTCCGCAGGAAAGCAGAGAGGGCCAAATTGTCTGGAGCATTTGAAGGGGTTCCAGGAGGCAGTGAGGACCAGCATCACTTTTCCCCGCTGGCACCTTTGCTGTGGCAGCAAAAGCTGGACGTTTGTCTTTTTTGCTCCAAAGACCACCGAAAGCGAAAACAGGTGCTTTTGAGGATGGAGTCCGCAGGAAAGCAGAGAGGGCCAAATTGTGTGGGGCATTTGAAGGGGTTCCAGGAGGCAGTGAGAACCAGCATCACTTTTCCCCGCTGGCACCTTTGCTGTGGCCGCAAAAGCTGGACGTTTGTCTTTTTTGCTCCAAACACCGCCGAAAGCGAAAACAGGTGCTTTTGAGGATGGAGTCCGCAGGAAAGCAGAGAGGGCCAAATTGTGTGGGGCATTTGAAGGGGTTCCAGGAGGCAGTGAGGACCAGCATCACTTTTCCCAGCTGGCACCTTTGCTGTGGCAGCAAAAGCTGGACGTTTGTCTTTTTTGCTCCAAACACCGCCGAAAGCGAAAACAGGTGCTTTTGAGGATGGAGTCCGCAGGAAAGCAGAGAGGGCCAAATTGTCTGGGGCATTTGAAGGGGTTCCAGGAGGCAGTGAGGACCAGCATCACTTTTCATCGCTGGCACGTTTGCTGTGGCAGCAAGAGCTGGACGTTTGTCTTTTTTGCTCCAAACACCGCCGAAAGCGAAAACAGGTGCTTTTGAGGATGGAGTCCGCAGGAAAGCAGAGAGGGCCAAATTGTGTGGGGCATTTGAAGGGGTTCCAGGAGGCAGTGAGGACCAGCATCACTTTTCCCAGCTGGCACCTTTGCTGTGGCAGCAAAAGCTGGACGTTTGTCTTTTTTGCTCCAAACACCGCCGAAAGCGAAAACAGGTGCTTTTGAGGATGGAGTCCGCAGGAAAGCAGAGAGGGCCAAATTGTCTGGGGCATTTGAAGGGGTTCCAGGAGGCAGTGAGGACCAGCATCACTTTTCATCGCTGGCACGTTTGCTGTGGCAGCAAGAGCTGGACGTTTGTCTTTTTTGCTCCAAACACCGCCGAAAGTGAAAAAAGGTGCTTTTGAGGATGGAGTCCGCAGGAAAGCAGAGAGGGCCAAATTGTCTGGGGCATTTGAAGGGGTTCCAGGAGGCAGTGAGGACCAGCATCACTTTTCCCCACTGGCAACTTTGCTGTGGCAGCAAAAGCTGGACGTTTGTCTTTTTTGCTCCGGAGGCTGCCGAAAGCGAAAACAGGTGCTTTTGAGGATGGAGTCCGCAGGAAAACAGAGAGGTCCAAAATTTCTGGGGCATTTGAAAGAGTTCCAGGAGGCAGTGAGAACCAGCATTACTTTTCCCCGCTGGCACCTTTGCTGTGGCAGCAAAAGCTGGACGTTTGTCTTTTTACCACCGGAGTGCGCCGAAAGTGAAAAAAGGCGCTTTTGAGGATGGAGTCCGCAGGAAAGCAGAGAGGGCCAAATTGTCTGTGGCATTTGAAAGGGTTCCAGGAGGCAGTGAGAACCAGCATTACTTTTCCCCGCTGGCACCTTTGCTGTGGCAGCAAAAGCTGGACGTTTGTCTTTTTTGCTCCGGAGGTTGCCGGAAGCGAAAACAGGTGCTTTTGAGGATGGAGTCCGCAGGAAAGCAGAGAGTGCCAAATTGTCTGGGGCATTTGAAGAGGTTCCAGGAGGCAGTGAGAACCAGCAATACTTTTCCCCGCTGACACCTTTGCTGTGGCAGAAAATGCTGGACGTTTGTCTTTTTTGCTCCTGAGGTAGCCAAAAGCGAAAAAAGGTGCTTTTGAGGATGGAGTCCGCAGGAAAGCAGAGAGAACCAAATTGTCTGTGGCATTTGAAAGGGTTCCAGGAGGCAGTGAGAACCAGCATTACTTTTCCCCGCTGGCACCTTTGCTGTGGCAGCAAAACCTGGACGTTTGTCTTTTTTGCTCCGGAGGCTGCCGAAAGCGAAAACAGGTGCTTTTGAGGGTGGAGTCAACAGGAAAGCAGAGAGGGAAAATTGTCTGTGGCATTTGAAAGAGTTCCAGGACGCAGTGAGAACCAGCATTACTTTTCCCCGCTGGCACCTTTGCTGTGGCAGCAAAACCTGAACGTTTTTCTTTTTACCACCGGAGGGCGCCAAAATTGAAAAAAGGCGCTTTTGAGAATAGAGTCCGCAGGAAAGCAGAGAGGACCAAATTGTCTGGGGCATTTGAAAGGGTTCCAGGAGGCAGTGAGAACCAGCATTACTTTTCCCCGCTGGCACCTTTGCTGTGGCAGCAAAAGCTGGACGTTTGTCGTTTTTGCTCCGGAGGCTGCCGAAAGCGAAAACAGGTGCTTTTGAGGATGGAGTCCGCAGGAAAGCAGAGAGGGCCAAATTGTCTGGGGCATTTGAAGGGGTTCCAGGAGGCAGTGAGGACCAGCATCACTTTTCCCCACTGGCACCTTTGCTGTGGCAGCAAAAGCTGGACGTTTGTCTTTTTTGCTCCTGAGGTTGCCGAAAGCGAAAACAGGTGCTTTTGAGGATGGAGTCCGCAGGAAAGCAGAGAGGGCCAAATTGTCTGGGGCATTTGAAAGGGTTCCAGGAGGCAATGAGAACCAGCATTACTTTTCCCCGCTGGCACCTTTGCTGTGGCAGCAAAAGCTGGACGTTTGTCTTTTTTGCTCCGGAGGATGCCGAAAGCGAAAACAGGTGCTTTTGAGGATGGAGTCCGCAGGAAAGCAGAGAGTGCCAAATTGTCTGGGGCATTTGAAGAGGTTCCAGTAAGTAATGAGGACCAGCATTACTTTTCATCGCTGGCTCCTTTGCTGTGGCAGCAAAAGCTGGACGTTTGTCTTTTTTGCTCCGGAGGCTGCCGAAAGCGAAAACAGGTGCTTTTGAGGATGGAGTCCGCAGGAAAGCAGAGAGGGCCGAATTGTCTGGGGCATTTGAAAGAGTTCCAGGAGGCAGTGAGAACCAGCATTACTTTTCCCGCTGGCACCTTTGCTGTGGCAGCAAAATCTGAACGTTTGTCTTTTTACCACCGGAGGGCGCCGAAATTGAAAAAAGGCACTTTTGAGAATAGAGTCCGCAGGAAAGCAGAGAGGACCAAATTGTCTGGGGCATTTGAAAGGGTTCCAGGAGGCAGTGAGGACCAGCATCACTTTTCCCCACTGGCACCTTTGCTGTGGCAGCAAAAGCTGGACGTTTGTCTTTTTTGCTCCTGAGGTTGCCGAAAGCGAAAACAGGTGCTTTTGAGGATGGAGTCCGCAGGAAAGCAGAGAGGGCCAAATTGTCTGGGGCATTTGAAAGGGTTCCAGGAGGCAGTGAGGACCAGCATTACTTTTCCCCGCTGGCACCTTTGCTGTGGCAGCAAAAGCTGGACGTTTGTCTTTTTTGCTCCGGAGGCTGCCGAAAGCGAAAACAGGTGCTTTTGCGGATGGAGTCGACAGGAAAGCAGCGAGGGCCAAATTGTCTGGGGCATTTGAAGGGGTTCCAGGAGGCAGTGAGGACCAGCATCACTTTTCCCCGCTGGCACCTTTGCTGTGGCAGCAAAAGCTGGACGTTTGTCTTTTTTGCTCCAAACACCGCCGAAAGCGAAAACAGGTGCTTTTGAGGATGGAGTCCGCAGGAAAGCAAAGAGGGCCAAATTGTCTGGGGCATTTGAAGGGGTTCCAGGAGGCAGTGAGGACCAGCATCACTTTTCCCCGCTGGCACGTTTGCTGTGGCAGCAAGAGCTGGACGTTTGTCTTTTTTGCTCCAAACACCGCCGAAAGTGAAAAAAGGTGCTTTTGAGGATGGAGTCCGCAGGAAAGCAGAGAGGGCCAAATTGTCTGGGGCATTTGAAGGGGTTCCAGGAGGCAGTGAGGACCAGCATCACTTTTCCCCACTGGCAACTTTGCTGTGGCAGCAAAAGCTGGACGTTTGTCTTTTTTGCTCCGGAGGCTGCCGAAAGCGAAAACAGGTGCTTTTCAGGATGGAGTCCGCAGGAAAACAGAGAGGTCCAAAATTTCTGGGGCATTTGAAAGAGTTCCAGGAGGCAGTGAGAACCAGCATTACTTTTCCCCGCTGGCACCTTTGCTGTGGCAGCAAAAGCTGGACGTTTGTCTTTTTACCACCGGAGTGCGCCGAAAGTGAAAAAAGGTGCTTTTGAGGATGGAGTCCGCAGGAAAGCAGAGAGTGCCAAATTGTCTGGGGCATTTGAAGAGGTTCCAGGAGGCAGTGAGAACCAGCATTACTTTTCCCCGCTGACACCTTTGCTGTGGCAGAAAATGCTGGACGTTTGTCTTTTTTGCTCCTGAGGTAGCCAAAAGCGAAAAAAGGTGCTTTTGAGGATGGAGTCCGCAGGAAAGCAGAGAGGGCCAAATTGTCTGTGGCATTTGAAAGGGTTCCAGGAGGCAGTGAGAACCAGCATTACTTTTCCCCGCTGGCACCTTTGTTGTGGCAGCAAAAGCTGGACGTTTGTCTTTTTTGCTCCGGAGGCTGCCGAAAGCGAAAACAGGTGCTTTTGAGGATGGAGTCCGCAGAAAAGCAGAGAGGGCCAAATTGTCTGGGGCATTTGAAGGGGTTCCAGGAGGCAGTGAGGACCAGCATGACTTTTCCCCGCTGGCACCTTTGCTGTGGCAGCAAAAGCTGGACGTTTGTCTTTTTTGCTCCAAACACCGCCGAAAGCGAAAACAGGTGCTTTTGAGGATGGAGTCCGCAGGAAAGCAGAGAGGGCCAAATTGTCTGGGGCATTTGAAGGGGTTCCAGGAGGCAGTGAGGACCAGCATCACTTTTCCCCGCTGGCACGTTTGCTGTGGCAGCAAGAGCTGGACGTTTGTCTTTTTTGCTCCAAACACCGCCGAAAGTGAAAAAAGGTGCTTTTGAGGATGGAGTCCGCAGGAAAGCAGAGAGGGCCAAATTGTCTGGGGCATTTGAAGGGGTTCCAGGAGGCAGTGAGGACCAGCATCACTTTTCCCCACTGGCAACTTTGCTGTGGCAGCAAAAGCTGGACGTTTGTCTTTTTTGCTCCGGAGGCTGCCGAAAGCGAAAACAGGTGCTTTTGAGGATGGAGTCCGCAGGAAAACAGAGAGGTCCAAAATTTCTGGGGCATTTGAAAGAGTTCCAGGAGGCAGTGAGAACCAGCATTACTTTTCCCCGCTGGCACCTTTGCTGTGGCAGCAAAAGCTGGACGTTTGTCTTTTTACCACCGGAGTGCGCCGAAAGTGAAAAAAGGCGCTTTTGAGGATGGAGTCCGCAGGAAAGCAGAGAGGGCCAAATTGTCTGTGGCATTTGAAAGGGTTCCAGGAGGCAGTGAGAACCAGCATTACTTTTCCCCGCTGGCACCTTTGCTGTGGCAGCAAAAGCTGGACGTTTGTCTTTTTTGCTCCGGAGGTTGCCGGAAGCGAAAACAGGTGCTTTTGAGGATGGAGTCCGCAGGAAAGCAGAGAGTGCAAATTGTCTGGGGCATTTGAAGAGGTTCCAGGAGGCAGTGAGAACCAGCAATACTTTTCCCCGCTGACACCTTTGCTGTGGCAGAAAATGCTGGACGTTTGTCTTTTTTGCTCCTGAGGTAGCCAAAAGCGAAAAAAGGTGCTTTTGAGGATGGAGTCCGCAGGAAAGCAGAGAGGGCCAAATTGTCTGTGGCATTTGAAAGGGTTCCAGGAGGCAGTGAGAACCAGCATTACTTTTCCCCGCTGGCACCTTTGCTGTGGCAGCAAAACCTGGACGTTTGTCTTTTTTGCTCCGGAGGCTGCCGAAAGCGAAAACAGATGCTTTTGAGGATGGAGTCCGCAGGAAAGCAGAGAGGGCCAAATTGTCTGTGGCATTTGAAAGAGTTCCAGGAGGCAGTGAGAACCAGCATTACTTTTCCCGCTGGCACCTTTGCTGTGGCAGCAAAACCTGAACGTTTGTCTTTTTACCACCGGAGGGCGCCAAAATTGAAAAAAGGCGCTTTTGAGAATAGAGTCCGCAGGAAAGCAGAGAGGACCAAATTGTCTGGGGCATTTGAAAGGGTTCCAGGAGGCAGTGAGGACCAGCATTACTTTTCCCCGCTGGCACCTTTGCTGTGGCAGCAAAAGCTGGACGTTTGTCTTTTTTGCTCCGGAGGTTGCCGAAAGAGAAAACAGGTGCTTTTGAGGATGGAGTCCGCAGGAAAGCAGAGAGGGCCAAATTGTCTGTGGCATTTGAAAGAGTTCCAGGAGGCAGTGAGAACCAGCATTACTTTTCCCCGCTGGCACCTTTGCTGTGGCAGCAAAAGATGGACGTTTGTCTTTTTTGCTCCGGAGGCTGCCGAAAGCGAAAACAGGTGCTTTTGAGGATGGAGTCCGCAGGAAAACAGAGAGGTCCAAATTGTCTGGGGCATTTGAAGAGGTTCCAGGAGGCAATGAGGACCAGCATCACTTTTCCCCGCTGGCACCTTTGCTGTGGCAGCAAAAGCTGGACGTTTGTCTTTTTTGCTCCGGAGGCTGCAGAAAGCGAAAACAGGTGCTTTTGAGGATGGAGTCCGCAGGAAAGCAGAGAGGGCCAAATTGTCTGGGGCATTTGAAGAGGTTCCAGTAAGTAATGAGGACCAGCATTACTTTTCCCCGCTGGCTCTTTTGCTGTGGCAGCAAAAGCTGGACGTTTGTCTTTTTTGCTCCGGAGGTTGCCGAAAGCGAAAACAGGTGCTTTTGAGGATGGAGTCCGCAGGAAAGCAGAGAGGGCCAAATTGTCTTGGGCATTTGAAAGAGTTCCAGGAGGCAGTGAGAACCAGCATTACTTTTCCCCGCTGGCACCTTTGCTGCGGCAGCAAAAGCTGGACGTTTGTCTTTTTAACACCGGAGGGCGATGAAAGTGAAAAAGGCGCTTTTGAGAATAGAGTCCGCAGGAAAGCAGAGAGGGCCAAATTGTCTGGGGCATTTGAAAGAGTTCCAGGAGGCAGTGAGAACCAGCATTACTTTTCCCCGCTGGCACCTTTGCTGTGGCAGCAAAAGCTGGACGTTTGTCTTTTTTGCTCCGGAGGCTGCCGAAAGCGAAAACAGGTGCTTTTGAGGATGGAGTCCGCAGGAAAGCAGAGAGGGCCAAATTGTCTGTGGACTTTGAAAGGGTTCCAGGAGGCAGTGAGAACCAGCATTACTTTTCCCCGCTGGCACCTTTGCTGTGGCAGCAAAAGCTGGACGTTTGTCTTTTTTGCTCCGGAGGCTGCCGAAAGCGAAAACAGGTGCTTTTGAGGATGGAGTCCGCAGGAAAGCAGAGAGGTCCAAAATTTCTGGGGCATTTGAAAGAGTTCCAGGAGGCAGTGAGAACCAGCATTACTTTTCCCCGCTGGCACCTTTGCTGTGGCAGCAAAAGCTGGACCTTTGTCTTTTTACCACCAGAGGGCGCCGAAATTGAAAAAAGGTTTTTTTGAGGATGGAGTCCGCAGGAAAGCAGAGAGGGCCAAATTGTCTGTGGCATTTGAAAGGGTTCCAGGAGGCAGTGAGAACCAGCATTACTTTTCCCTGCTGGCACCTTTGCTGTGGCAGCAAAAGCTGGACGTTTGTCTTTTTTGCTCCGGAGGTTGCCGAAAGCGAAAACAGGTGCTTTTGAGGATGGAGTCCGCAGGAAAGCAGAGAGGGCCAAATTGTCTGGGGCATTTGAAGAGGTTCCAGGAGGCAGTGAGAACCAGCAATACTTTTCCCCGCTGGCACCTTTGCTGTGGCAGCAAATGCTGGACGTTTGTCTTTTTTGCTCCTGAGGTAGCCAAAAGCGAAAAAAGGTGCTTTTGAGGATGGAGTCCGCAGGAAAGCAGAGAGGGCCAAATTGTCTGTGGCATTTGAAAGGGTTCCAGGAGGCAGTGAGAACCAGCATTACTTTTCCCCGCTGGCACCTTTGCTGTGGCAGCAAAAGCTGGACGTTTGTCTTTTTTGCTCCGGAGGCTGCCGAAAGCGAAAACAGGTGCTTTTGAGGATGGAGTCCGCAGGAAAGCAGAGAGTGCCAAATTGTCTGTTGCATTTGAAGTGGTTCCAGGAGGCAATGAGAACCAGCATTACTTTTCCCCGCTGGCACCTTTGCTGTGGCAGCAAAAGCTGGACGTTTGTCTTTTTTGCTCCGGAGGTTGCCGAAAGCGAAAACAGGTGCTTTTGAGGATGGAGTCCGCAGGAAAGCAGAGAGGGCCGAATTGTCTGGGGCATTTGAAAGAGATCCAGGAGGCAGTGAGAACCAGCATTACTTTTCCCGCTGGCACCTTTGCTGTGGCAGCAAAAGCTGGACGTTTGTCTTTTTTGCTCCGGAGGCTGCCGAAAGCGAAAACAGGTGCTTTTGAGGGTGGAGTCCGCAGGAAAGCAGAGAGGGAAAATTGTCTGTGGCATTTGAAAGAGTTCCAGGACGCAGTGAGAACCAGCATTACTTTTCCCCGCTGGCACCTTTGCTGTGGCAGCAAAAGCTGGACGTTTGTCTTTTTTGCTCCGGAGGCTGCCGAAAGCGAAAACAGGTGCTTTTGAGGATGGAGTCCGCAGGAAAGCAGAGAGGGCCAAATTGTCTGTGGACTTTGAAAGGGTTCCAGGAGGCAGTGAGAACCAGCATTACTTTTCCCCGCTGGCACCTTTGCTGTGGCAGCAAAAGCTGGACCTTTGTCTTTTTACCACCAGAGGGCGCCGAAATTGAAAAAAGGTTTTTTTGAGGATGGAGTCCGCAGGAAAGCAGAGAGGGCCAAATTGTCTGTGGCATTTGAAAGGGTTCCAGGAGGCAGTGAGAACCAGCATTACTTTTCCCTGCTGGCACCTTTGCTGTGGCAGCAAAAGCTGGACGTTTGTCTTTTTTGCTCCTGAGGTTGCCGAAAGCGAAAACAGGTGCTTTTGAGGATGGAGTCCGCAGGAAAGCAGAGAGGGCCAAATTGTCTGTGGCATTTGAAAGGGTTCCAGGAGGCAGTGAGAACCAGCATTACTTTTCCCCGCTGGCACCTTTGCTGTGGTAGCAAAAGCTGGACGTTTGTCTTTTTTGCTCCGGAGGCTGCCGAAAGCGAAAACAGGTGCTTTTGAGGATGGAGTCCGCAGGAAAGCAGAGAGTGCCAAATTGTCTGGGGCATTTGAAGTGGTTCCAGGAGGCAATGAGAACCAGCATTACTTTTCCCCGCTGGCACCTTTGCTGTGGCAGCAAAAGCTGGACGTTTGTCTTTTTTGCTCCGGAGGTTGCCGAAAGCGAAAACAGGTGCTTTTGAGGATGGAGTCCGCAGGAAAGCAGAGAGGGCCGAATTGTCTGGGGCATTTGAAAGAGATCCAGGAGGCAGTGAGAACCAGCATTACTTTTCCCGCTGGCACCTTTGCTGTGGCAGCAAAAGCTGGACGTTTGTCTTTTTTGCTCCGGAGGCTGCCGAAAGCGAAAACAGGTGCTTTTGAGGGTGGAGTCCGCAGGAAAGCAGAGAGGGAAAATTGTCTGTGGCATTTGAAAGAGTTCCAGGACGCAGTGAGAACCAGCATTACTTTTCCCCGCTGGCACCTTTGCTGTGGCAGCAAAACCTGGACGTTTGTCTTTTTTGCTCCGGAGGCTGCCGAAAGCGAAAACAGGTGCTTTTGAGGATGGAGTCCGCAGGAAAGCAGAGAGGGCCGAATTGTCTGGGGCATTTGAAAGAGTTCCAGGAGGCAGTGAGAACCAGCATTACTTTTCCCGCTGGCACCTTTGCTGTGGCAGCAAAACCTGAACGTTTGTCTTTTTACCACCGGAGGGCGCCGAAATTGAAAAAAGGCGCTTTTGAGAATAGAGTCCGCAGGAAAGCAGAGAGGACCAAATTGTCTGGGGCATTTGAAAGGGTTCCAGGAGGCAGTGAGAACCAGCATTACTTTTCCCCGCTGGCACCTTTGCTGTGGCAGCAAAAGCTGGACGTTTGTCTTTTTTGCTCCGGAGTTTGCCGGAAGCGAAAACAGGTGCTTTTGAGGATGGAGTCCGCAGGAAAGCAGAGAGTGCCAAATTGTCTGGGGCATTTGAAGAGGTTCCAGGAGGCAGTGAGAACCAGCAATACTTTTCCCCGCTGACACCTTTGCTGTGGCAGAAAATGCTGGACGTTTGTCTTTTTTGCTCCTGAGGTAGCCAAAAGCGAAAAAAGGTGCTTTTGAGGATGGAGTCCGCAGGAAAGCAGAGAGGGCCAAATTGTCTGTGGCATTTGAAAGGGTTCCAGGAGGCAGTGAGAACCAGCATTACTTTTCCCCGCTGGCACCTTTGCTGTGGCAGCAAAACCTGGACGTTTGTCTTTTTTGCTCCGGAGGATGCCGAAAGCGAAAACAGGTGCTTTTGAGGGTGGAGTCCGCAGGAAAGCAGAGAGGGAAAATTGTCTGTGGCATTTGAAAGAGTTCCAGGACGCAGTGAGAACCAGCATTACTTTTCCCCGCTGGCACCTTTGCTGTGGCAGCAAAACCTGGACGTTTGTCTTTTTTGCTCCGGAGGCTGCCGAAAGCGAAAACAGGTGCTTTTGAGGATGGAGTCCGCAGGAAAGCAGAGAGGGCCAAATTGTCTGTGGCATTTGAAAGAGTTCCAGGAGGCAGTGAGAACCAGCATTACTTTTCCCGCTGGCACCTTTGCTGTGGCAGCAAAACCTGAACGTTTGTCTTTTTACCACCGGAGGGCGCCGAAATTGAAAAAAGGCGCTTTTGAGAATAGAGTCCGCAGGAAAGCAGAGAGGACCAAATTGTCTGGGGCATTTGAAAGGGTTCCAGGAGGCAGTGAGGACCAGCATTACTTTTCCCCGCTGGCACCTTTGCTGTGGCAGCAAAAGCTGGACGTTTGTCTTTTTTGCTCCGGAGGCTGCTGAAAGCGAAAACAGGTGCTTTTGAGGATGGAGTCCGCAGGAAAGCAGAGAGGGCCAAATTGTCTGGGGCATTTGAAGGGGTTCCAGGAGGCAGTGAGGACCAGCATCACTTTTCCCCACTGGCACCTTTGCTGTGGCAGCAAAAGCTGGACGTTTGTCTTTTTTGCTCCTGAGGTTGCCGAAAGCGAAAACAGGTGCTTTTGAGGATGGAGTGCGCAGGAAAGCAGAGAGGGCCAAATTGTCTGGGGCATTTGAAAGAGTTCCAGGAGGCAGTGAGAACCAGCATTACTTTTCCCCGCTGGCACCTTTGCTGTGGCAGCAAATGCTGGACGTTTGTCTTTTTTGCTCCGGAGGCTGCCGAAAGCGAAAACAGGTGCTTTTGAGGATGGAGTCCGCAGGAAAACAGAGAGGTCCAAATTGTCTGGGGCATTTGAAAGGGTTCCAGGAGGCAGTGAGGACCAGCATTACTTTTCCCCGCTGGCACCTTTGCTGTGGCAGCAAAAGCTGGACGTTTGTCTTTTTTGCTCCGGAGGCTGCCGAAAGCGAAAACAGGTGCTTTTGAGGATGGAGTCCGCAGGAAAGCAGAGAGGGCCAAATTGTCTGGGGCATTTGAAGGGGTTCCAGGAGGCAGTGAGGACCAGCATCACTTTTCCCCACTGGCACCTTTGCTGTGGCAGCAAAAGCTGGACGTTTGTCTTTTTTGCTCCTGAGGTTGCCGAAAGCGAAAACAGGTGCTTTTGAGGATGGAGTCCGCAGGAAAGCAGAGAGGGCAAATTGTCTGGGGCATTTGAAAGAGTTCCAGGAGGCAGTGAGAACCAGCATTACTTTTCCCCGCTGGCACCTTTGCTGTGGCAGCAAAAGCTGGACGTTTGTCTCTTTTGCTCCGGAGGCTGCCGAAAGCGAAAACAGGTGCTTTTGAGGATGGAGTCCGCAGGAAAACAGAGAGGTCCAAATTGTCTGGGGCATTTGAAGAGGTTCCAGGAGGCAATGAGGACCAGCATCACTTTTCCCCGCTGGCACGTTTGCTGTGGCAGCAAAAGCTGGACGTTTGTCTTTTTTGCTCCGGAGGCTGCCGAAAGCGAAAACAGGTGCTTTTGAGGATGGAGTCCGCAGGAAAGCAGAGAGTGCCAAATTGTCTGGGGCATTTGAAGAGGTTCCAGTAAGTAATGAGGACCAGCATTACTTTTCCCCGCTGGCTCCTTTGCTGTGGCAGCAAAAGCTGGACGTTTGTCTTTTTTGCTCCGGAGGCTGCCGAAAGCGAAAACAGGTGCTTTTGAGGATGGAGTCCGCAGGAAAGCAGAGAGGGCCAAATTGTCTCGGGCATTTGAAAGAGTTCCAGGAGGCAGTGAGAACCAGCATTACTTTTCCCGCTGGCACCTTTGCTGTGGCAGCAAAAGCTGGACGTTTGTCTTTTTTGCTCCGGAGGCTGCCGAAAGCGAAAACAGGTGCTTTTGAGGATGGAGTCCGCAGAAAAGCAGAGAGGGCCAAATTGTCTGGGGCATTTGAAGGGGTTCCAGGAGGCAGTGAGGACCAGCATCACTTTTCCCCGCTGGCACCTTTGCTGTGGCAGCAAAAGCTGGACGTTTGTCTTTTTTGCTCCAAACACCGCCGAAAGCGAAAACAGGTGCTTTTGAGGATGGAGTCCACAGGAAAGCAGCGAGGGCCAAATTATCTGGGTCATTTGAAGGGGTTCCAGGAGGCAGTGAGGACCAGCATCACTTTTCCCCGCTGGCACGTTTGCTGTGGCAGCAAGAGCTGGACGTTTGTCTTTTTTGCTCCAAACACCGCCGAAAGTGAAAAAAGGTGCTTTTGAGGATGGAGTGCGCAGGAAAGCAGAGAGGGCCAAATTGTGTGGGGCATTTGAAGGGGTTCCAGGAGGCAGTGAGGACCAGCATCACTTTTCCCCGCTGGCACCTTTGCTGTGGCAGCAAAAGCTGGACGTTTGTCTTTTTTGCTCCAAACACCGCCGAAAGCGAAAACAGGTGCTTTTGCGGATGGAGTCGACAGGAAAGCAGCGAGGGCCAAATTGTCTGGGGCATTTGAAGGGGTTCCAGGAGGCAGTGGGGACCAGCATCACTTTTCCCCGCTGGCACGTTTGCTGTGGCAGCAAAAGCTGGACGTTTGTCTTTTTTGCTCCAAACACCGCCGAAAGTGAAAAAAGGTGCTTTTCAGGATGGAGTCCGCAGGAAAGCAGAGAGGGCCAAATTGTCTGGAGCATTTGAAGGGGTTCCAGGAGGCAGTGAGGACCAGCATCACTTTTCCCCGCTGGCACCTTTGCTGTGGCAGCAAAAGCTGGACGTTTGTCTTTTTTGCTCCAAACACCACCGAAAGCGAAAACAGGTGCTTTTGAGGATGGAGTCCGCAGGAAAGCAGAGAGGGCCAAATTGTGTGGGGCATTTGAAGAGGTTCCAGGAGGCAGTGAGGACCAGCATCACTTTTCCCCGCTGGCACCTTTGCTGTGGCCGCAAAAGCTGGACGTTTGTCTTTTTTGCTCCAAACACCGCCGAAAGCGAAAACAGGTGCTTTTGAGGATGGAGTCCGCAGGAAAGCAGAGAGGGCCAAATTGTGTGGGGCATTTGAAGGGGTTCCAGGAGGCAGTGAGGACCAGCATCACTTTTCCCAGCTGGCACCTTTGCTGTGGCAGCAAAAGCTGGACGTTTGTCTTTTTTGCTCCAAACACCGCCGAAAGCGAAAACAGGTGCTTTTGAGGATGGAGTCCGCAGGAAAGCAGAGAGGGCCAAATTGTCTGGGGCATTTGAAGGGGTTCCAGGAGGCAGTGAGGACCAGCATCACTTTTCCCCGCTGGCACGTTTGCTGTGGCAGCAAGAGCTGGACGTTTGTCTTTTTTGCTCCAAACACCGCCGAAAGTGAAAAAAGGTGCTTTTGAGGATGGAGGCCGCAGGAAAGCAGAGAGGGCCAAATTGCCTGTGGCATTTGAAAGGGTTCCAGGAGGCAGTGAGGACCAGCATCACTTTTCCCCGCTGGCACCTTTGCTGTGGCAGCAAAACCTGGACGTTTGTCTTTTTTGCTCCGGAGGCTGCCGAAAGCGAAAACAGGTGCTTTTGAGGATGGAGTCCGCAGGAAAGCAGAGAGTGCCAAATTGTCTGGGGCATTTGAAGAGGTTCCAGGAGGCAGTGAGAACCAGCAATACTTTTCAACGCTGACACCTTTGCTGTGGCAGAAAATGCTGGACGTTTGTCTTTTTTGCTCCTGAGGTAGCCAAAAGCGAAAAAAGGTGCTTTTGAGGATGGAGTCCGCAGGAAAGCAGAGAGGGCCAAATTGTCTGTGGCATTTGAAAGGGTTCCAGGAGGCAGTGAGAACCAGCATTACTTTTCCCCGCTGGCACCTTTGCTGTGGCAGCAAAACCTGGACGTTTGTCTTTTTTGCTCCGGAGGATGCCGAAAGCGAAAACAGGTGCTTTTGAGGGTGGAGTCCGCAGGAAAGCAGAGAGGGAAAATTGTCTGTGGCATTTGAAAGAGTTCCAGGACGCAGTGAGAACCAGCATTACTTTTCCCCGCTGGCACCTTTGCTGTGGCAGCAAAAGCTGGACGTTTGTCTTTTTTGCTCCGGAGGCTGCCGAAAGCGAAAACAGGTGCTTTTGAGGATGGAGTCCGCAGGAAAGCAGAGAGGGCCAAATTGTCTGTGGCATTTGAAAGAGTTCCAGGAGGCAGTGAGAACCAGCATTACTTTTCCCGCTGGCACCTTTGCTGTGGCAGCAAAACCTGAACGTTTGTCATTTTACCACCGGAGGGCGCCGAAATTGAAAAAAGGCGCTTTTGAGAATAGAGTCCGCAGGAAAGCAGAGAGGACCAAATTGTCTGGGGCATTTGAAAGGGTTCCAGGAGGCAGTGAGGACCAGCATTACTTTTCCCCGCTGGCACCTTTGCTGTGGCAGCAAAAGCTGGACGTTTGTCTTTTTTGCTCCGGAGGCTGCCGAAAGCGAAAACAGGTGCTTTTGAGGATGGAGTCCGCAGGAAAGCAGAGAGGGCCAAATTGTCTGGGGCATTTGAAGGGGTTCCAGGAGGCAGTGAGGACCAGCATCACTTTTCCCCACTGGCACCTTTGCTGTGGCAGCAAAAGCTGGACGTTTGTCTTTTTTGCTCCGGAGGTTGCCGAAAGCGAAAACAGGTGCTTTTGAGGATGGAGTCCGCAGGAAAGCAGAGAGGGCCAAATTGTCTGTGGCATTTGAAAGAGTTCCAGGAGGCAGTGAGAACCAGCATTACTTTTCCCCGCTGGCACCTTTGCTGTGGCAGCAAAAGCTGGACGTTTGTCTTTTTTGCTCCGGAGGCTGCCGAAAGCGAAAACAGGTGCTTTTGAGGATGGAGTCCGCAGGAAAACAGAGAGGTCCAAATTGTCTGGGGCATTTGAAGAGGTTCCAGGAGGCAATGAGGACCAGCATCACTTTTCCCCGCTGGCACGTTTGCTGTGGCAGCAAAAGCTGGACGTTTGTCTTTTTTGCTCTGGAGGCTGCCGAAAGCGAAAACAGGTGCTTTTGAGGATGGAGTCCGCAGGAAAGCAGAGAGGGCCAAATTGTCTGGGGCATTTGAAGAGGTTCCAGTAAGTAATGAGGACCAGCATTACTTTTCCCCGCTGGCTCTTTTGCTGTGGCAGCAAAAGCTGGACGTTTGTCTTTTTTGCTCCGGAGGTTGCCGAAAGCGAAAACAGGTGCTTTTGAGGATGGAGTCCGCAGGAAAGCAGAGAGGGCCAAATTGTCTGGGGCATTTGAAAGAGTTCCAGGAGGCAGTGAGAACCAGCATTACTTTTCCCCGCTGGCACCTTTGCTGCGGCAGCAAAAGCTGGACGTTTGTCTTTTTAACACCGGAGGGCGATGAAAGTGAAAAAGGCGCTTTTGAGAATAGAGTCCGCAGGAAAGCAGAGAGGACCAAATTGTCTGGGGCATTTGAAAGGGTTCCAGGAGGCAGTGAGGACCAGCATTACTTTTCCCCGCTGGCACCTTTGCTGTGGCAGCAAAAGCTGGACGTTTGTCTTTTTTGCTCCGGAGGCTGCCGAAAGCGAAAACAGGTGCTTTTGAGGATGGAGTCCGCAGAAAAGCAGAGAGGGCCAAATTGTCTGGGGCATTTGAAGGGGTTCCAGGAGGCAGTGAGGACCAGCATCACTTTTCCCCGCTGGCACCTTTGCTGTGGCAGCAAAAGCTGGACGTTTGTCTTTTTTGCTCCAAACACCGCCGAAAGCGAAAACAGGTGCTTTTGAGGATGGAGTCCACAGGAAAGCAGCGAGGGCCAAATTATCTGGGTCATTTGAAGGGGTTCCAGGAGGCAGTGAGGACCAGCATCACTTTTCCCCGCTGGCACGTTTGCTGTGGCAGCAAGAGCTGGACGTTTGTCTTTTTTGCTCCAAACACCGCCGAAAGTGAAAAAAGGTGCTTTTGAGGATGGAGTGCGCAGGAAAGCAGAGAGGGCCAAATTGTGTGGGGCATTTGAAGGGGTTCCAGGAGGCAGTGAGGACCAGCATCACTTTTCCCCGCTGGCACCTTTGCTGTGGCAGCAAAAGCTGGACGTTTGTCTTTTTTGCTCCAAACACCGCCGAAAGCGAAAACAGGTGCTTTTGCGGATGGAGTCGACAGGAAAGCAGCGAGGGCCAAATTGTCTGGGGCATTTGAAGGGGTTCCAGGAGGCAGTGAGGACCAGCATCACTTTTCCCCGCTGGCACCTTTGCTGTGGCAGCAAAAGCTGGACGTTTGTCTTTTTTGCTCCAAACACCGCCGAAAGTGAAAAAAGGTGCTTTTCAGGATGGAGTCCGCAGGAAAGCAGAGAGGGCCAAATTGTCTGGAGCATTTGAAGGGGTTCCAGGAGGCAGTGAGGACCAGCATCACTTTTCCCCGCTGGCACCTTTGCTGTGGCAGCAAAAGCTGGACGTTTGTCTTTTTTGCTCCAAACACCACCGAAAGCGAAAACAGGTGCTTTTGAGGATGGAGTCCGCAGGAAAGCAGAGAGGGCCAAATTGTGTGGGGCATTTGAAGAGGTTCCAGGAGGCAGTGAGGACCAGCATCACTTTTCCCCGCTGGCACCTTTGCTGTGGCCGCAAAAGCTGGACGTTTGTCTTTTTTGCTCCAAACACCGCCGAAAGCGAAAACAGGTGCTTTTGAGGATGGAGTCCGCAGGAAAGCAGAGAGGGCCAAATTGTGTGGGGCATTTGAAGGGGTTCCAGGAGGCAGTGAGGACCAGCATCACTTTTCCCAGCTGGCACCTTTGCTGTGGCAGCAAAAGCTGGACGTTTGTCTTGTTTGCTCCAAACACCGCCGAAAGCGAAAACAGGTGCTTTTGAGGATGGAGTCCGCAGGAAAGCAGAGAGGGCCAAATTGTCTGGGGCATTTGAAGGGGTTCCAGGAGGCAGTGAGGACCAGCATCACTTTTCCCCGCTGGCACGTTTGCTGTGGCAGCAAGAGCTGGACGTTTGTCTTTTTTGCTCCAAACACCGCCGAAAGTGAAAAAAGGTGCTTTTGAGGATGGAGTCCGCAGGAAAGCAGAGAGGGCCAAATTGTCTGGGGCATTTGAAGGGGTTCCAGGAGGCAGTGAGGACCAGCATCACTTTTCCCCACTGGCAACTTTGCTGTGGCAGCAAAAGCTGGACGTTTGTCTTTTTTGCTCCGGAGGCTGCCGAAAGCGAAAACAGGTGCTTTTGAGGATGGAGTCCGCAGGAAAACAGAGAGGTCCAAAATTTCTGGGGCATTTGAAAGAGTTCCAGGAGGCAGTGAGAACCAGCATTACTTTTCCCCGCTGGCACCTTTGCTGTGGCAGCAAAAGCTGGACGTTTGTCTTTTTACCACCGGAGTGCGCCGAAAGTGAAAAAAGGCGCTTTTGAGGATGGAGTCCGCAGGAAAGCAGAGAGGGCCAAATTGTCTGTGGCATTTGAAAGGGTTCCAGGAGGCAGTGAGAACCAGCATTACTTTTCCCCGCTGGCACCTTTGCTGTGGCAGCAAAAGCTGGACGTTTGTCTTTTTTGCTCCGGAGGTTGCCGGAAGCGAAAACAGGTGCTTTTGAGCATGGAGTCCGCAGGAAAGCAGAGAGTGCCAAATTGTCTGGGGCATTTGAAGAGGTTCCAGGAGGCAGTGAGAACCAGCAATACTTTTCAACGCTGACACCTTTGCTGTGGCAGAAAATGCTGGACGTTTGTCTTTTTTGCTCCTGAGGTAGCCAAAAGCGAAAAAAGGTGCTTTTGAGGATGGAGTCCGCAGGAAAGCAGAGAGGGCCAAATTGTCTGTGGCATTTGAAAGGGTTCCAGGAGGCAGTGAGAACCAGCATTACTTTTCCCCGCTGGCACCTTTGCTGTGGCAGCAAAACCTGGACGTTTGTCTTTTTTGCTCCGGAGGATGCCGAAAGCGAAAACAGGTGCTTTTGAGGGTGGAGTCCGCAGGAAAGCAGAGAGGGAAAATTGTCTGTGGCATTTGAAAGAGTTCCAGGACGCAGTGAGAACCAGCATTACTTTTCCCCGCTGGCACCTTTGCTGTGGCAACAAAAGCTGGACGTTTGTCTTTTTTGCTCCGGAGGCTGCCGAAAGCGAAAACAGGTGCTTTTGAGGATGGAGTCCGCAGGAAAGCAGAGAGGGCCAAATTGTCTGTGGCATTTGAAAGAGTTCCAGGAGGCAGTGAGAACCAGCATTACTTTTCCCGCTGGCACCTTTGCTGTGGCAGCAAAACCTGAACGTTTGTCTTTTTACCACCGGAGGGCGCCGAAATTGAAAAAAGGCGCTTTTGAGAATAGAGTCCGCAGGAAAGCAGAGAGGACCAAATTGTCTGGGGCATTTGAAAGGGTTCCAGGAGGCAGTGAGAACCAGCATTACTTTTCCCCGCTGGCACCTTTGCTGTGGCAGCAAAAGCTGGACGTTTGTCTTTTTTGCTCCGGAGGCTGCCGAAAGCGAAAACAGGTGCTTTTGAGGATGGAGTCCGCAGGAAAGCAGAGAGGGCCAAATTGTCTGGGGCATTTGAAGGGGTTCCAGGAGGCAGTGAGGACCAGCATCACTTTTCCCCACTGGCACCTTTGCTGTGGCAGCAAAAGCTGGACGTTTGTCTTTTTTGCTCCGGAGGTTGCCGAAAGCGAAAACAGGTGCTTTTGAGGATGGAGTCCGCAGGAAAGCAGAGAGGGCCAAATTGTCTGTGGCATTTGAAAGAGTTCCAGGAGGCAGTGAGAACCAGCATTACTTTTCCCCGCTGGCACCTTTGCTGTGGCAGCAAAAGCTGGACGTTTGTCTTTTTTGCTCCGGAGGCTGCCGAAAGCGAAAACAGGTGCTTTTGAGGATGGAGTCCGCAGGAAAACAGAGAGGTCCAAATTGTCTGGGGCATTTGAAGAGGTTCCAGGAGGCAATGAGGACCAGCATCACTTTTCCCCGCTGGCACGTTTGCTGTGGCAGCAAAAGCTGGACGTTTGTCTTTTTTGCTCTGGAGGCTGCCGAAAGCGAAAACAGGTGCTTTTGAGGATGGAGTCCGCAGGAAAGCAGAGAGGGCCAAATTGTCTGGGGCATTTGAAGAGGTTCCAGTAAGTAATGAGGACCAGCATTACTTTTCCCCGCTGGCTCTTTTGCTGTGGCAGCAAAAGCTGGACGTTTGTCTTTTTTGCTCCGGAGGTTGCCGAAAGCGAAAACAGGTGCTTTTGAGGATGGAGTCCGCAGGAAAGCAGAGAGGGCCAAATTGTCTGGGGCATTTGAAAGAGTTCCAGGAGGCAGTGAGAACCAGCATTACTTTTCCCCGCTGGCACCTTTGCTGCGGCAGCAAAAGCTGGACGTTTGTCTTTTTAACACCGGAGGGCGATGAAAGTGAAAAAGGCGCTTTTGAGAATAGAGTCCGCAGGAAAGCAGAGAGGGCCAAATTGTCTGGGGCATTTGAAAGAGTTCCAGGAGGCAGTGAGAACCAGCATTACTTTTCCCCGCTGGCACCTTTGCTGTGGCAGCAAAAGCTGGACGTTTGTCTTTTTTGCTCCGGAGAATGCCGAAAGCGAAAACAGGTGCTTTTGAGGATGGAGTCCGCAGGAAAACAGAGAGGTCCAAAATTTCTGGGGCATTTGAAAGAGTTCCAGGAGGCAGTGAGAACCAGCATTACTTTTCCCCGCTGGCACCTTTGCTGTGGCAGCAAAAGCTGGACCTTTGTCTTTTTACCACCAGAGGGCGCCGAAATTGAAAAAAGGTTTTTTTGAGGATGGAGTCCGCAGGAAAGCAGAGAGGGCCAAATTGTCTGGGGCATTTGAAGAGGTTCCAGGAGGCAGTGAGAACCAGCAATACTTTTCCCTGCTGGCACCTTTGCTGTGGCAGCAAATGCTGGACGTTTGTCTTTTTTGCTCCTGAGGTAGCCAAAAGCGAAAAAAGGTGCTTTTGAGGATGGAGTCCGCAGGAAAGCAGAGAGGGCCAAATTGTCTGGGGCATTTGAAAGAGTTCCAGGAGGCAGTGAGAACCAGCATTACTTTTCCCCGCTGGCACCTTTGCTGTGGCAGCAAAAGCTGGACGTTTGTCTCTTTTGCTCCGGAGGCTGCCGAAAGCGAAAACAGGTGCTTTTGAGGATGGAGTCCGCAGGAAAACAGAGAGGTCCAAATTGTCTGGGGCATTTGAAGAGGTTCCAGGAGGCAATGAGGACCAGCATCACTTTTCCCCGCTGGCACGTTTGCTGTGGCAGCAAAAGCTGGACGTTTGTCTGTTTTGCTCCGGAGGCTGCCGAAAGCGAAAACAGGTGCTTTTGAGGATGGAGTCCGCAGGAAAGCAGAGAGTGCCAAATTGTCTGGGGCATTTGAAGAGGTTCCAGTAAGTAATGAGGACCAGCATTACTTTTCCCCGCTGGCTCCTTTGCTGTGGCAGCAAAAGCTGGACGTTTGTCTTTTTTGCTCCGGAGGCTGCCGAAAGCGAAAACAGGTGCTTTTGAGGATGGAGTCCGCAGGAAAGCAGAGAGGGCCGAATTGTCTGGGGCATTTGAAAGAGTTCCAGGAGGCAGTGAGAACCAGCATTACTTTTCCCGCTGGCACCTTTGCTGTGGCAGCAAAACCTGAACGTTTGTCTTTTTACCACCGGAGGGCGCCGAAATTGAAAAAAGGCGCTTTTGAGAATAGAGTCCGCAGGAAAGCAGAGAGGACCAAATTGTCTGGGGCATTTGAAAGGGTTCCAGGAGGCAGTGAGGACCAGCATTACTTTTCCCCGCTGGCACCTTTGCTGTGGCAGCAAAAGCTGGACGTTTGTCTTTTTTGCTCCGGAGGCTGCCGAAAGCGAAAACAGGTGCTTTTGAGGATGGAGTCCGCAGAAAAGCAGAGAGGGCCAAATTGTCTGGGGCATTTGAAGGGGTTCCAGGAGGCAGTGAGGACCAGCATCACTTTTCCCCGCTGGCACCTTTGCTGTGGCAGCAAAAGCTGGACGTTTGTCTTTTTTGCTCCAAACACCGCCGAAAGCGAAAACAGGTGCTTTTGAGGATGGAGTCCACAGGAAAGCAGCGAGGGCCAAATTATCTGGGTCATTTGAAGGGGTTCCAGGAGGCAGTGAGGACCAGCATCACTTTTCCCCGCTGGCACGTTTGCTGTGGCAGCAAGAGCTGGACGTTTGTCTTTTTTGCTCCAAACACCGCCGAAAGTGAAAAAAGGTGCTTTTGAGGATGGAGTGCGCAGGAAAGCAGAGAGGGCCAAATTGTGTGGGGCATTTGAAGGGGTTCCAGGAGGCAGTGAGGACCAGCATCACTTTTCCCCGCTGGCACCTTTGCTGTGGCAGCAAAAGCTGGACGTTTGTCTTTTTTGCTCCAAACACCGCCGAAAGCGAAAACAGGTGTTTTTGCGGATGGAGTCGACAGGAAAGCAGCGAGGGCCAAATTGTCTGGGGCATTTGAAGGGGTTCCAGGAGGCAGTGAGGACCAGCATCACTTTTCCCCGCTGGCACGTTTGCTGTGGCAGCAAAAGCTGGACGTTTGTCTTTTTTGCTCCAAACACAGCCGAAAGTGAAAAAAGGTGCTTTTCAGGATGGAGTCCGCAGGAAAGCAGAGAGGGCCAAATTTTCTGGAGCATTTGAAGGGGTTCCAGGAGGCAGTGAGGACCAGCATCACTTTTCCCCGCTGGCACCTTTGCTGTGGCAGCAAAAGCTGGACGTTTGTCTTTTTTGCTCCAAACACCACCGAAAGCGAAAACAGGTGCTTTTGAGGATGGAGTCCGCAGGAAAGCAGAGAGGGCCAAATTGTGTGGGGCATTTGAAGGGGTTCCAGGAGGCAGTGAGGACCAGCATCAATTTTCCCCGCTGGCACCTTTGCTGTGGCAGCAAAAGCTGGACGTTTGTCTTTTTTGCTCCAAACACCGCCGAAAGCGAAAACAAGTGCTTTTGAGGATGGAGTCCGCAGGAAAGCAGAGAGGGCCAAATTGTGTGGGGCATTTGAAGGGGTTCCAGGAGGCAGTGAGGACCAGCATCTCTTTTCCCAGCTGGCACCTTTGCTGTGGCAGCAAAAGCTGGACGTTTGTCTTTTTTGCTCCAAACACCGCCGAAAGCGAAAACAGGTGCTTTTGAGGATGGAGTCCGCAGGAAAGCAGAGAGGGCCAAATTGTCTGTGGCATTTGAAGGGGTTCCAGGAGGCAGTGAGGACCAGCATCACTTTTCCCCGCTGGCACGTTTGCTGTGGCAGCAAGAGCTGGACGTTTGTCTTTTTTGCTCCAAACACCGCCGAAAGTGAAAAAAGGTGCTTTTGAGGATGGAGTCCGCAGGAAAGCAGAGAGGGCCAAATTGTCTGGGGCATTTGAAGGGGTTCCAGGAGGCAGTGAGGACCAGCATCACTTTTCCCCACTGGCACATTTGCTGTGGCAGCAAAAGCTGGACGTTTGTCTTTTTTGCTCCGGAGGCTGCCGAAAGCGAAAACAGGTGCTTTTGAGGATGGAGTCCGCAGGAAAACAGAGAGGTCCAAAATTTCTGGGGCATTTGAAAGAGTTCCAGGAGGCAGTGAGAACCAGCATTACTTTTCCCCGCTGGCACCTTTGCTGTGGCAGCAAAAGCTGGACGTTTGTCTTTTTACCACCGGAGTGCGCCGAAAGTGAAAAAAGGCGCTTTTGAGGATGGAGTCCGCAGGAAAGCAGAGAGGGCCAAATTGTCTGTGGCATTTGAAAGGGTTCCAGGAGGCAGTGAGAACCAGCAATACTTTTCCCCGCTGGCACCTTTGCTGTGGCAGCAAAAGCTGGACGTTTGTCTTTTTTGCTCCGGAGGTTGCCGGAAGCGAAAACAGGTGCTTTTGAGGATGGAGTCCGCAGGAAAGCAGAGAGTGCCAAATTGTCTGGGGCATTTGAAGAGGTTCCAGGAGGCAGTGAGAACCAGCAATACTTTTCCCCGCTGACACCTTTGCTGTGGCAGAAAATGCTGGACGTTTGTCTTTTTTGCTCCTGAGGTAGCCAAAAGCGAAAAAAGGTGCTTTTGAGGATGGAGTCCGCAGGAAAGCAGAGAGGGCCAAATTGTCTGTGGCATTTGAAAGGGTTCCAGGAGGCAGTGAGAACCAGCATTACTTTTCCCCGCTGGCACCTTTGCTGTGGCAGCAAAACCTGGACGTTTGTCTTTTTTGCTCCGGAGGATGCCGAAAGCGAAAACAGGTGCTTTTGAGGGTGGAGTCCGCAGGAAAGCAGAGAGGGAAAATTGTCTGTGGCATTTGAAAGAGTTCCAGGACGCAGTGAGAACCAGCATTACTTTTCCCCGCTGGCACCTTTGCTGTGGCAGCAAAAGCTGGACGTTTGTCTTTTTTGCTCCGGAGGCTGCCGAAAGCGAAAACAGGTGCTTTTGAGGATGGAGTCTGCAGGAAAGCAGAGAGGGCCAAATTGTCTGGGGCATTTGAAAGAGTTCCAGGAGGCAGTGAGAACCAGCATTACTTTTCCCGCTGGCACCTTTGCTGTGGCAGCAAAACCTGAACGTTTGTCTTTTTACCACCGGAGGGCGCCGAAATTGAAAAAAGGCGCTTTTGAGAATAGAGTCCGCAGGAAAGCAGAGAGGACCAAATTGTCTGGGGCATTTGAAAGGGTTCCAGGAGGCAGTGAGGACCAGCATTACTTTTCCCCGCTGGCACCTTTGCTGTGGCAGCAAAAGCTGGACGTTTGTCTTTTTTGCTCCGGAGGCTGCCGAAAGCGAAAACAGGTGCATTTGAGGATGGAGTCCGCAGGAAAGCAGAGAGGGCCAAATTGTCTGGGGCATTTGAAGGGGTTCCAGGAGGCAGTGAGGACCAGCATCACTTTTCCCCACTGGCACCTTTGCTGTGGCAGCAAAAGCTGGACGTTTGTCTTTTTTGCTCCGGAGGTTGCCGAAAGCGAAAACAGGTGCTTTTGAGGATGGAGTCCGCAGGAAAGCAGAGAGGGCCAAATTGTCTGTGGCATTTGAAAGAGTTCCAGGAGGCAGTGAGAACCAGCATTACTTTTCCCCGCTGGCACCTTTGCTGTGGCAGCAAAAGCTGGACGTTTGTCTTTTTTGCTCCGGAGGCTGCCGAAAGCGAAAACAGGTGCTTTTGAGGATGGAGTCCGCAGGAAAACAGAGAGGTCCAAATTGTCTGGGGCATTTGAAGAGGTTCCAGGAGGCAATGAGGACCAGCATCACTTTTCCCCGCTGGCACGTTTGCTGTGGCAGCAAAAGCTGGACGTTTGTCTTTTTTGCTCCGGAGGCTGCCGAAAGCGAAAACAGGTGCTTTTGAGGATGGAGTCCGCAGGAAAGCAGAGAGGGCCAAATTGTCTGGGGCATTTGAAGAGGTTCCAGTAAGTAATGAGGACCAGCATTACTTTTCCCCGCTGGCACCTTTGCTGTGGCAGCAAAAGCTGGACGTTTGTCTTTTTTGCTCCGGAGGTTGCCAAAAGCGAAAACAGGTGCTTTTGAGGATGGAGTCCGCAGGAAAGCAGAGAGGGCCAAATTGTCTGGGGCATTTGAAAGAGTTCCAGGAGGCAGTGAGAACCAGCATTACTTTTCCCCGCTGGCACCTTTGCTGCGGCAGCAAAAGCTGGACGTTTGTCTTTTTAACACCGGAGGGCGATGAAAGTGAAAAAGGCGCTTTTGAGAATAGAGTCCGCAGGAAAGCAGAGAGGGCCAAATTGTCTGGGGCATTTGAAAGAGTTCCAGGAGGCAGTGAGAACCAGCATTACTTTTCCCCGCTGGCACCTTTGCTGTGGCAGCAAAAGCTGGACGTTTGTCTTTTTTGCTCCGGAGGCTGCCGAAAGCGAAAACAGGTGCTTTTGAGGATGGAGTCCGCAGGAAAGCAGAGAGGGCCAAATTGTCTGTGGACTTTGAAAGGGTTCCAGGAGGCAGTGAGAACCAGCATTACTTTTCCCCGCTGGCACCTTTGCTGTGGCAGCAAAAGCTGGACGTTTGTCTTTTTTGCTCCGGAGGCTGCCGAAAGCGAAAACAGGTGCTTTTGAGGATGGAGTCCGCAGGAAAACAGAGAGGTCCAAAATTTCTGGGGCATTTGAAAGAGTTCCAGGAGGCAGTGAGAACCAGCATTACTTTTCCCCGCTGGCACCTTTGCTGTGGCAGCAAAAGCTGGACCTTTGTCTTTTTACCACCAGAGGGCGCCGAAATTGAAAAAAGGTTTTTTTGAGGATGGAGTCCGCAGGAAAGCAGAGAGGGCCAAATTGTCTGTGGCATTTGAAAGGGTTCCAGGAGGCAGTGAGAACCAGCATTACTTTTCCCTGCTGGCACCTTTGCTGTGGCAGCAAAAGCTGGACGTTTGTCTTTTTTGCTCCGGAGGTTGCCGAAAGCGAAAACAGGTGCTTTTGAGGATGGAGTCCGCAGGAAAGCAGAGAGGGCCAAATTGTCTGGGGCATTTGAAGAGGTTCCAGGAGGCAGTGAGAACCAGCAATACTTTTCCCCGCTGGCACCTTTGCTGTGGCAGCAAAAGCTGGACGTTTGTCTTTTTTGCTCCTGAGGTAGCCAAAAGCGAAAAAAGGTGCTTTTGAGGATGGAGTCCGCAGGAAAGCAGAGAGGGCCAAATTGTCTGGGGCATTTGAAAGAGTTCCAGGAGGCAGTGAGAACCAGCATTACTTTTCCCCGCTGGCACCTTTGCTGTGGCAGCAAAAGCTGGACGTTTGTCTCTTTTGCTCCGGAGGCTGCCGAAAGCGAAAACAGGTGCTTTTGAGGATGGAGTCCGCAGGAAAACAGAGAGGTCCAAATTGTCTGGGGCATTTGAAGAGGTTCCAGGAGGCAATGAGGACCAGCATCACTTTTCCCCGCTGGCACGTTTGCTGTGGCAGCAAAAGCTGGACGTTTGTCTGTTTTGCTCCGGAGGCTGCCGAAAGCGAAAACAGGTGCTTTTGAGGATGGAGTCCGCAGGAAAGCAGATTGCCAAATTGTCTGGGGCATTTGAAGAGGTTCCAGTAAGTAATGAGGACCAGCATTACTTTTCCCCGCTGGCTCCTTTGCTGTGGCAGCAAAAGCTGGACGTTTGTCTTTTTTGCTCCGGAGGCTGCCGAAAGCGAAAACAGGTGCTTTTGAGGATGGAGTCCGCAGGAAAGCAGAGAGGGCCGAATTGTCTGGGGCATTTGAAAGAGTTCCAGGAGGCAGTGAGAACCAGCATTACTTTTCCCGCTGGCACCTTTGCTGTGGCAGCAAAACCTGAACGTTTGTCTTTTTACCACCGGAGGGCGCCGAAATTGAAAAAAGGCGCTTTTGAGAATAGAGTCCGCAGGAAAGCAGAGAGGACCAAATTGTCTGGGGCATTTGAAAGGGTTCCAGGAGGCAGTGAGGACCAGCATTACTTTTCCCCGCTGGCACCTTTGCTGTGGCAGCAAAAGCTGGACGTTTGTCTTTTTTGCTCCGGAGGCTGCCGAAAGCGAAAACAGGTGCTTTTGAGGATGGAGTCCGCAGAAAAGCAGAGAGGGCCAAATTGTCTGGGGCATTTGAAGGGGTTCCAGGAGGCAGTGAGGACCAGCATCACTTTTCCCCGCTGGCACCTTTGCTGTGGCAGCAAAAGCTGGACGTTTGTCTTTTTTGCTCCAAACACCGCCGAAAGCGAAAACAGGTGCTTTTGAGGATGGAGTCCACAGGAAAGCAGCGAGGGCCAAATTATCTGGGTCATTTGAAGGGGTTCCAGGAGGCAGTGAGGACCAGCATCACTTTTCCCCGCTGGCACGTTTGCTGTGGCAGCAAGAGCTGGACGTTTGTCTTTTTTGCTCCAAACACCGCCGAAAGTGAAAAAAGGTGCTTTTGAGGATGGAGTGCGCAGGAAAGCAGAGAGGGCCAAATTGTGTGGGGCATTTGAAGGGGTTCCAGGAGGCAGTGAGGACCAGCATCACTTTTCCCCGCTGGCACCTTTGCTGTGGCAGCAAAAGCTGGACGTTTGTCTTTTTTGCTCCAAACACCGCCGAAAGCGAAAACAGGTGCTTTTGCGGATGGAGTCGACAGGAAAGCAGCGAGGGCCAAATTGTCTGGGGCATTTGAAGGGGTTCCAGGAGGCAGTGAGGACCAGCATCACTTTTCCCCGCTGGCACGTTTGCTGTGGCAGCAAAAGCTGGACGTTTGTCTTTTTTGCTCCAAACACAGCCGAAAGTGAAAAAAGGTGCTTTTCAGGATGGAGTCCGCAGGAAAGCAGAGAGGGCCAAATTTTCTGGAGCATTTGAAGGGGTTCCAGGAGGCAGTGAGGACCAGCATCACTTTTCCCCGCTGGCACCTTTGCTGTGGCAGCAAAAGCTGGACGTTTGTCTTTTTTGCTCCAAACACCACCGAAAGCGAAAACAGGTGCTTTTGAGGATGGAGTCCGCAGGAAAGCAGAGAGGGCCAAATTGTGTGGGGCATTTGAAGGGGTTCCAGGAGGCAGTGAGGACCAGCATCACTTTTCCCCGCTGGCACCTTTGCTGTGGCCGCAAAAGCTGGACGTTTGTCTTTTTTGCTCCAAACACCGCCGAAGCGAAAACAGGTGCTTTTGAGGATGGAGTCCGCAGGAAAGCAGAGAGGGCCAAATTGTGTGGGGCATTTGAAGGGGTTCCAGGAGGCAGTGAGGACCAGCATCACTTTTCCCAGCTGGCACCTTTGCTGTGGCAGCAAAAGCTGGACGTTTGTCTTTTTTGCTCCAAACACCGCCGAAAGCGAAAACAGGTGCTTTTGAGGATGGAGTCCGCAGGAAAGCAGAGAGGGCCAAATTGTCTGGGGCATTTGAAGGGGTTCCAGGAGGCAGTGAGGACCAGCATCACTTTTCCCCGCTGGCACGTTTGCTGTGGCAGCAAGAGCTGGACGTTTGTCTTTTTTGCTCCAAACACCGCCGAAAGTGAAAAAAGGTGCTTTTGAGGATGGAGTCCGCAGGAAAGCAGAGAGAGCCAAATTGTGTGGTGCATTTGAAGGGGTTCCAGGAGGCAGTGAGGACCAGCATCACTTTTCCCCACTGGCACATTTGCTGTGGCAGCAAAAGCTGGACGTTTGTCTTTTTTGCTCCGGAGGCTGCCGAAAGCGAAAACAGGTGCTTTTGAGGATGGAGTCCGCAGGAAAACAGAGAGGTCCAAAATTTCTGGGGCATTTGAAAGAGTTCCAGGAGGCAGTGAGAACCAGCATTACTTTTCCCCGCTGGCACCTTTGCTGTGGCAGCAAAAGCTGGACGTTTGTCTTTTTACCACCGGAGTGCGCCGAAAGTGAAAAAAGGCGCTTTTGAGGATGGAGTCCGCAGGAAAGCAGAGAGGGCCAAATTGTCTGTGGCATTTGAAAGGGTTCCAGGAGGCAGTGAGAACCAGCATTACTTTTCCCCGCTGGCACCTTTGCTGTGGCAGCAAAAGCTGGACGTTTGTCTTTTTTGCTCCGGAGGTTGCCGGAAGCGAAAACAGGTGCTTTTGAGGATGGAGTCCGCAGGAAAGCAGAGAGTGCCAAATTGTCTGGGGCATTTGAAGAGGTTCCAGGAGGCAGTGAGAACCAGCAATACTTTTCCCCGCTGACACCTTTGCTGTGGCAGAAAATGCTGGACGTTTGTCTTTTTTGCTCCTGAGGTAGCCAAAAGCGAAAAAAGGTGCTTTTGAGGATGGAGTCCGCAGGAAAGCAGAGAGGGCCAAATTGTCTGTGGCATTTGAAAGGGTTCCAGGAGGCAGTGAGAACCAGCATTACTTTTCCCCGCTGGCACCTTTGCTGTGGCAGCAAAACCTGGACGTTTGTCTTTTTTGCTCCGGAGGATGCCGAAAGCGAAAACAGGTGCTTTTGAGGGTGGAGTCCGCAGGAAAGCAGAGAGGGAAAATTGTCTGTGGCATTTGAAAGAGTTCCAGGACGCAGTGAGAACCAGCATTACTTTTCCCCGCTGGCACCTTTGCTGTGGCAGCAAAAGCTGGACGTTTGTCTTTTTTGCTCCGGAGGATGCCGAAAGCGAAAACAGGTGCTTTTGAGGATGGAGTCCGCAGGAAAGCAGAGAGGGCCAAATTGTCTGTGGCATTTGAAAGAGTTCCAGGAGGCAGTGAGAACCAGCATTACTTTTCCCGCTGGCACCTTTGCTGTGGCAGCAAAACCTGAACGTTTGTCTTTTTACCACCGGAGGGCGCCGAAATTGAAAAAAGGCGCTTTTGAGAATAGAGTCCGCAGGAAAGCAGAGAGGACCAAATTGTCTGGGGCATTTGAAAGGGTTCCAGGAGGCAGTGAGGACCAGCATTACTTTTCCCCGCTGGCACCTTTGCTGTGGCAGCAAAAGCTGGACGTTTGTCTTTTTTGCTCCGGAGGCTGCCGAAAGCGAAAACATATGCATTTGAGGATGGAGTCCGCAGGAAAGCAGAGAGGGCCAAATTGTCTGGGGCATTTGAAGGGGTTCCAGGAGGCAGTGAGGACCAGCATCACTTTTCCCCACTGGCACCTTTGCTGTGGCAGCAAAAGCTGGACGTTTGTCTTTTTTGCTCCAGAGGTTGCCGAAAGCGAAAACAGGTGCTTTTGAGGATGGAGTCCGCAGGAAAGCAGAGAGGGCCAAATTGTCTGTGGCATTTGAAAGAGTTCCAGGAGGCAGTGAGAACCAGCATTACTTTTCCCCGCTGGCACCTTTGCTGTGGCAGCAAAAGCTGGACGTTTGTCTTTTTTGCTCCGGAGGCTGCCGAAAGCGAAAACAGGTGCTTTTGAGGATGGAGTCCGCAGGAAAGCAGAGAGGTCCAAATTGTCTGGGGCATTTGAAGAGGTTCCAGGAGGCAATGAGGACCAGCATCACTTTTCCCCGCTGGCACGTTTGCTGTGGCAGCAAAAGCTGGACGTTTGTCTTTTTTGCTCCGGAGGCTGCCGAAAGCGAAAACAGGTGCTTTTGAGGATGGAGTCCGCAGGAAAGCAGAGAGGGCCAAATTGTCTGGGGCATTTGAAGAGGTTCCAGTAAGTAATGAGGACCAGCATTACTTTTCCCCGCTGGCTCTTTTGCTGTGGCAGCAAAAGCTGGACGTTTGTCTTTTTTGCTCCGGAGGTTGCCGAAAGCGAAAACAGGTGCTTTTGAGGATGGAGTCCGCAGGAAAGCAGAGAGGGCCAAATTGTCTGGGGCATTTGAAAGAGTTCCAGGAGGCAGTGAGAACCAGCATTACTTTTCCCCGCTGGCACCTTTGCTGCGGCAGCAAAAGCTGGACGTTTGTCTTTTTAACACCGGAGGGCGATGAAAGTGAAAAAGGCGCTTTTGAGAATAGAGTCCGCAGGAAAGCAGAGAGGGCCAAATTGTCTGGGGCATTTGAAAGAGTTCCAGGAGGCAGTGAGAACCAGCATTACTTTTCCCCGCTGGCACCTTTGCTGTGGCAGCAAAAGCTGGACGTTTGTCTTTTTTGCTCCGGAGGCTGCCGAAAGCGAAAACAGGTGCTTTTGAGGATGGAGTCCGCAGGAAAGCAGAGAGGGCCAAATTGTCTGTGGACTTTGAAAGGGTTCCAGGAGGCAGTGAGAACCAGCATTACTTTTCCCCGCTGGCACCTTTGCTGTGGCAGCAAAAGCTGGACGTTTGTCTTTTTTGCTCCGGAGGCTGCCGAAAGCGAAAACAGGTGCTTTTGAGGATGGAGTCCGCAGGAAAGCAGAGAGGGCCAAATTGTCTGTGGACTTTGAAAGGGTTCCAGGAGGCAGTGAGAACCAGCATTACTTTTCCCCGCTGGCACCTTTGCTGTGGCAGCAAAAGCTGGACGTTTGTCTTTTTTGCTCCGGAGGCTGCCGAAAGCGAAAACAGGTGCTTTTGAGGATGGAGTCCGCAGGAAAACAGAGAGGTCCAAAATTTCTGGGGCATTTGAAAGAGTTCCAGGAGGCAGTGAGAACCAGCATTACTTTTCCCCGCTGGCACCTTTGCTGTGGCAGCAAAAGCTGGACCTTTGTCTTTTTACCACCAGAGGGCGCCGAAATTGAAAAAAGGTTTTTTTGAGGATGGAGTCCGCAGGAAAGCAGAGAGGGCCAAATTGTCTGTGGCATTTGAAAGGGTTCCAGGAGGCAGTGAGAACCAGCATTACTTTTCCCTGCTGGCACCTTTGCTGTGGCAGCAAAAGCTGGACGTTTGTCTTTTTTGCTCCGGAGGTTGCCGAAAGCGAAAACAGGTGCTTTTGAGGATGGAGTCCGCAGGAAAGCAGAGAGGGCCAAATTGTCTGGGGCATTTGAAGAGGTTCCAGGAGGCAGTGAGAACCAGCAATACTTTTCCCCGCTGGCACCTTTGCTGTGGCAGCAAATGCTGGACGTTTGTCTTTTTTGCTCCTGAGGTAGCCAAAAGTGAAAAAAGGTGCTTTTGAGGATGGAGTCCGCAGGAAAGCAGAGAGGGCCAAATTGTCTGGGGCATTTGAAAGGGTTCCAGGAGGCAGTGAGAACCAGCATTACTTTTCCCCGCTGGCACCTTTGCTGTGGCAGCAAAAGCTGGACGTTTGTCTTTTTTGCTCCGGAGGATGCCGAAAGCGAAAACAGGTGCTTTTGAGGATGGAGTCCGCAGGAAAGCAGAGAGGGCCAAATTGTCTGGGGCATTTGAAGAGGTTCCAGGAGGCAGTGAGAACCAGCAATACTTTTCCCCGCTGGCACCTTTGCTGTGGCAGCAAATGCTGGACGTTTGTCTTTTTTGCTCCTGAGGTAGCCAAAAGTGAAAAAAGGTGCTTTTGAGGATGGAGTCCGCAGGAAAGCAGAGAGGGCCAAATTGTCTGTGGCATTTGAAAGGGTTCCAGGAGGCAGTGAGAACCAGCATTACTTTTCCCCGCTGGCACCTTTGCTGTGGCAGCAAAAGCTGGACGTTTGTCTTTTTTGCTCCGGAGGCTGCCGAAAGCGAAAACAGGTGCTTTTGAGGATGGAGTCCGCAGGAAAGCAGAGAGTGCCAAATTGTCTGTGGCATTTGAAGTGGTTCCAGGAGGCAATGAGAACCAGCATTACTTTTCCCCGCTGGCACCTTTGCTGTGGCAGCAAAAGCTGGACGTTTGTCTTTTTTGCTCCGGAGGCTGCCGAAAGCGAAAACAGGTGCTTTTGAGGATGGAGTCCGCAGGAAAACAGAGAGGGCCGAATTGTCTGGGGCATTTGAAAGAGTTCCAGGAGGCAGTGAGAACCAGCATTACTTTTCCCGCTGGCACCTTTGCTGTGGCAGCAAAACCTGAACGTTTGTCTTTTTACCAACGGAGGGCGCCGAAATTGAAAAAAGGCGCTTTTGAGAATAGAGTCCGCAGGAAAGCAGAGAGGACCAAATTGTCAGTGGCATTTGAAAGGGTTCCAGGAGGCAGTGAGGACCAGCATTACTTTTCCCCGCTGGCACCTTTGCTGTGGCAGCAAAAGCTGGACGTTTGTCTTTTTTGCTCCGGAGGTTGCCGAAAGCTAAAACAGGTGCTTTTGAGGATGGAGTCCGCAGGAAAGCAGAGAGGGCCAAATTGTCTGTGGCATTTGCAAGAGTTCCAGGAGGCAGTGAGAACCAGCATTACTTTTCCCCGCTGGCACCTTTGCTGTGGCAGCAAAAGCTGGACGTTTGTCTTTTTTGCTCCGGAGGTTGCCGAAAGCGAAAACAGGTGCTTTTGAGGATGGAGTCCGCAGGAAAGCAGAGAGGGCCAAATTGTCTGGGGCATTTGAAAGAGCTCCAGGAGGCAGTGAGAACCAGCATTACTTTTCCCCGCTGGCACCTTTGCTGTGGCAGCAAAAGCTGGACGTTTGTCTTTTTTGCTCCGGAGGCTGCCGAAAGCGAAAACAGGTGCTTTTGAGGATGGAGTCCGCAGGAAAACAGAGAGGTCCAAATTGTCTGGGGCATTTGAAGAGGTTCCAGGAGGCAGTGAGAACCAGCAATACTTTTCCCCGCTGACACCTTTGCTGTGGCAGAAAATGCTGGACGTTTGTCTTTTTTGCTCCTGAGGTTGCCGAAAGCGAAAAAAGGTGCTTTTGAGGATGGAGTCCGCAGGAAAGCAGAGAGGGCCAAATTGTCTGTGGCATTTGAAAGGGTTCCAGGAGGCAGTGAGAACCAGCATTACTTTTCCCCGCTGGCACCTTTGCTGTGGCAGCAAAACCTGGACGTTTGTCTTTTTTGCTCCGGAGGATGCCGAAAGCGAAAACAGGTGCTTTTGAGGGTGGAGTCCGCAGGAAAGCAGAGAGGGAAAATTGTCTGTGGCATTTGAAAGAGTTCCAGGACGCAGTGAGAACCAGCATTACTTTTCCCCGCTGGCACCTTTGCTGTGGCAGCAAAAGCTGGACGTTTGTCTTTTTTGCTCCGGAGGCTGCCGAAAGCGAAAACAGGTGCTTTTGAGGATGGAGTCCGCAGGAAAGCAGAGAGGGCCAAATTGTCTGTGGCATTTGAAAGAGTTCCAGGAGGCAGTGAGAACCAGCATTACTTTTCCCGCTGGCACCTTTGCTGTGGCAGCAAAACCTGAACGTTTGTCTTTTTACCACCGGAGGGCGCCGAAATTGAAAAAAGGTGCTTTTGAGAATAGAGTCCGCAGGAAAGCAGAGAGGACCAAATTGTCTGGGGCATTTGAAAGGGTTCCAGGAGGCAGTGAGGACCAGCATTACTTTTCCCCGCTGGCACCTTTGCTGTGGCAGCAAAAGCTGGACGTTTGTCTTTTTTGCTCCGGAGGCTGCCGAAAGCGAAAACATATGCATTTGAGGATGGAGTCCGCAGGAAAGCAGAGAGGGCCAAATTGTCTGGGGCATTTGAAGGGGTTCCAGGAGGCAGTGAGGACCAGCATCACTTTTCCCCACTGGCACCTTTGCTGTGGCAGCAAAAGCTGGACGTTTGTCTTTTTTGCTCCGGAGGTTGCCGAAAGCGAAAACAGGTGCTTTTGAGGATGGAGTCCGCAGGAAAGCAGAGAGGGCCAAATTGTCTGTGGCATTTGAAAGAGTTCCAGGAGGCAGTGAGAACCAGCATTACTTTTCCCCGCTGGCACCTTTGCTGTGGCAGCAAAAGCTGGACGTTTGTCTTTTTTGCTCCGGAGGCTGCCGAAAGCGAAAACAGGTGCTTTTGAGGATGGAGTCCGCAGGAAAGCAGAGAGGTCCAAATTGTCTGGGGCATTTGAAGAGGTTCCAGGAGGCAATGAGGACCAGCATCACTTTTCCCCGCTGGCACGTTTGCTGTGGCAGCAAAAGCTGGACGTTTGTCTTTTTTGCTCCGGAGGCTGCCGAAAGCGAAAACAGGTGCTTTTGAGGATGGAGTCCGCAGGAAAGCAGAGAGGGCCAAATTGTCTGGGGCATTTGAAGAGGTTCCAGTAAGTAATGAGGACCAGCATTACTTTTCCCCGCTGGCTCTTTTGCTGTGGCAGCAAAAGCTGGACGTTTGTCTTTTTTGCTCCGGAGGTTGCCGAAAGCGAAAACAGGTGCTTTTGAGGATGGAGTCCGCAGGAAAGCAGAGAGGGCCAAATTGTCTGGGGCATTTGAAAGAGTTCCAGGAGGCAGTGAGAACCAGCATTACTTTTCCCCGCTGGCACCTTTGCTGCGGCAGCAAAAGCTGGACGTTTGTCTTTTTAACACCGGAGGGCGATGAAAGTGAAAAAGGCGCTTTTGAGAATAGAGTCCGCAGGAAAGCAGAGAGGGCCAAATTGTCTGGGGCATTTGAAAGAGTTCCAGGAGGCAGTGAGAACCAGCATTACTTTTCCCCGCTGGCACCTTTGCTGTGGCAGCAAAAGCTGGACGTTTGTCTTTTTTGCTCCGGAGGCTGCCGAAAGCGAAAACAGGTGCTTTTGAGGATGGAGTCCGCAGGAAAGCAGAGAGGGCCAAATTGTCTGTGGACTTTGAAAGGGTTCCAGGAGGCAGTGAGAACCAGCATTACTTTTCCCCGCTGGCACCTTTGCTGTGGCAGCAAAAGCTGGACGTTTGTCTTTTTTGCTCCGGAGGCTGCCGAAAGCGAAAACAGGTGCTTTTGAGGATGGAGTCCGCAGGAAAACAGAGAGGTCCAAAATTTCTGGTGCATTTGAAAGAGTTCCAGGAGGCAGTGAGAACCAGCATTACTTTTCCCCGCTGGCACCTTTGCTGTGGCAGCAAAAGCTGGACCTTTGTCTTTTTACCACCAGAGGGCGCCGAAATTGAAAAAAGGTTTTTTTGAGGATGGAGTCCGCAGGAAAGCAGAGAGGGCCAAATTGTCTGTGGCATTTGAAAGGGTTCCAGGAGGCAGTGAGAACCAGCATTACTTTTCCCTGCTGGCACCTTTGCTGTGGCAGCAAAAGCTGGACGTTTGTCTTTTTTGCTCCGGAGGTTGCCGAAAGCGAAAACAGGTGCTTTTGAGGATGGAGTCCGCAGGAAAGCAGAGAGGGCCAAATTGTCTGGGGCATTTGAAGACATTCCAGGAGGCAGTGAGAACCAGCAATACTTTTCCCCGCTGGCACCTTTGCTGTGGCAGCAAATGCTGGACGTTTGTCTTTTTTGCTCCTGAGGTAGCCAAAAGTGAAAAAAGGTGCTTTTGAGGATGGAGTCCGCAGGAAAGCAGAGAGGGCCAAATTGTCTGGGGCATTTGAAAGGGTTCCAGGAGGCAGTGAGAACCAGCATTACTTTTCCCCGCTGGCACCTTTGCTGTGGCAGCAAAAGCTGGACGTTTGTCTTTTTTGCTCCGGAGGCTGCCGAAAGCGAAAACAGGTGCTTTTGAGGATGGAGTCCGCAGGAAAGCAGAGAGTGCCAAATTGTCTGTGGCATTTGAAGTGGTTCCAGGAGGCAATGAGAACCAGCATTACTTTTCCCCGCTGGCACCTTTGCTGTGGCAGCAAAAGCTGGACGTTTGTCTTTTTTGCTCCGGAGGATGCCGAAAGCGAAAACAGGTGCTTTTGAGGATGGAGTCCGCAGGAAAGCAGAGAGGGCCAAATTATCTGGGGCATTTGAAGAGGTTCCAGGAGGCAGTGAGAACCAGCAATACTTTTCCCCGCTGGCACCTTTGCTGTGGCAGCAAATGCTGGACGTTTGTCTTTTTTGCTCCTGAGGTAGCCAAAAGTGAAAAAAGGTGCTTTTGAGGATGGAGTCCGCAGGAAAGCAGAGAGGGCCAAATTGTCTGTGGCATTTGAAAGGGTTCCAGGAGGCAGTGAGAACCAGCATTACTTTTCCCCGCTGGCACCTTTGCTGTGGCAGCAAAAGCTGGACGTTTGTCTTTTTTGCTCCGGAGGCTGCCGAAAGCGAAAACAGGTGCTTTTGAGGATGGAGTCCGCAGGAAAGCAGAGAGTGCCAAATTGTCTGTGGCATTTGAAGTGGTTCCAGGAGGCAATGAGAACCAGCATTACTTTTCCCCGCTGGCACCTTTGCTGTGGCAGCAAAAGCTGGACGTTTGTCTTTTTTGCTCCGGAGGCTGCCGAAAGCGAAAACAGGTGCTTTTGAGGATGGAGTCCGCAGGAAAACAGAGAGGGCCGAATTGTCTGGGGCATTTGAAAGAGTTCCAGGAGGCAGTGAGAACCAGCATTACTTTTCCCGCTGGCACCTTTGCTGTGGCAGCAAAACCTGAACGTTTGTCTTTTTACCAACGGAGGGCGCCGAAATTGAAAAAAGGCGCTTTTGAGAATAGAGTCCGCAGGAAAGCAGAGAGGACCAAATTGTCAGTGGCATTTGAAAGGGTTCCAGGAGGCAGTGAGGACCAGCATTACTTTTCCCCGCTGGCACCTTTGCTGTGGCAGCAAAAGCTGGACGTTTGTCTTTTTTGCTCCGGAGGTTGCCGAAAGCTAAAACAGGTGCTTTTGAGGATGGAGTCCGCAGGAAAGCAGAGAGGGCCAAATTGTCTGTGGCATTTGAAAGAGTTCCAGGAGGCAGTGAGAACCAGCATTACTTTTCCCCGCTGGCACCTTTGCTGTGGCAGCAAAAGCTGGACGTTTGTCTTTTTTGCTCCGGAGGTTGCCGAAAGCGAAAACAGGTGCTTTTGAGGATGGAGTCCGCAGGAAAGCAGAGAGGGCCAAATTGTCTGGGGCATTTGAAAGAGCTCCAGGAGGCAGTGAGAACCAGCATTACTTTTCCCCGCTGGCACCTTTGCTGTGGCAGCAAAAGCTGGACGTTTGTCTTTTTTGCTCCGGAGGCTGCCGAAAGCGAAAACAGGTGCTTTTGAGGATGGAGTCCGCAGGAAAACAGAGAGGTCCAAATTGTCTGGGGCATTTGAAGAGGTTCCAGGAGGCAATGAGGACCAGCATCACTTTTCCCCGCTGACACGTTTGCTGTGGCAGCAAAAGCTGGACGTTTGTCTTTTTTGCTCCGGAGGCTGCAGAAAGCGAAAACAGGTGCTTTTGAGGATGGAGTCCGCAGGAAAGCAGAGAGTGCCAAATTGTCTGGGGCATTTGAAGAGGTTCCAGTAAGTAATGAGGACCAGCATTACTTTTCCCCGCTGGCTCCTTTGCTGTGGCAGCAAAAGCTGGACGTTTGTCTTTTTTGCTCCGGAGGTTGCCGAAAGCGAAAACAGGTGCTTTTGAGGATGGAGTCCGCAGGAAAGCAGAGAGGGCCAAATTGTCTGGGGCATTTGAAAGAGTTCCAGGAGGCAGTGAGAACCAGCATTACTTTTCCCCGCTGGCACCTTTGCTGCGGCAGCAAAAGCTGGACGTTTGTCTTTTTAACACTGGAGGGCGACGAAAGTTAAAAAAGGCGCTTTTGAGAATAGAGTCCGCAGGAAAGCAGAGAGGGCCAAATTGTCTGCGGCATTTGAAAGAGTTCCAGGAGGCAGTGAGAACCAGCATTACTTTTCCCCGCTGGCACCTTTGCTGTGGCAGCAAAAGCTGGACCTTTGTCTTTTTTGCTCCGGAGGCTGCCGAAAGCGAAAACAGGTGCTTTTGAGGATGGAGTCCGCAGGAAAGCAGAGAGGGCCAAATTGTCTGGGGCATTTGAAAGGGTTCCAAGAGGCAGTGAGAACCAGCATTACTTTTCCCCGCTGGCACCTTTGCTGTGGCAGCAAAAGCTGGACGTTTGTCTTTTTTGCTCCGGAGGCTGCCGAAAGCGAAAACAGGTGCTTTTGAGGATGGAGTCCGCAGGAAAACAGAGAGGTACAAAATTTCTGGGGCATTTGAAAGAGTTCCAGGAGGCAGTGAGAACCAGCATTACTTTTCCCCGCTGGCACCTTTGCTGTGGCAGCAAAAGCTGGACCTTTGTCTTTTTACCACCAGAGGGCGCCGAAATTGAAAAAAGTTTTTTTTGAGGATGGAGTCCGCAGGAAAGCAGAGAGGGCCAAATTGTCTGTGGCATTTGAAAGGGTTCCAGGAGGCAGTGAGAACCAGCATTACTTTTCCCCGCTGGCACCTTTGCTGTGGCAGCAAAAGCTGGACGTTTGTCTTTTTTGCTCCGGAGGTTGCCGAAAGCGAAAACAGGTGCTTTTGAGGATGGAGTCCGCAGGAAAGCAGAGAGGGCCAAATTGTCTGGGGCATTTGAAGAGGTTCCAGGAGGCAGTGAGAACCAGCAATACTTTTCCCCGCTGGCACCTTTGCTGTGGCAGCAAATGCTGGACGTTTGTCTTTTTTGCTCCTGAGGTAGCCAAAAGCGAAAAAAAGTGCTTTTGAGGATGGAGTCCGCAGGAAAGCAGAGAGGGCCAAATTGTCTGGGGCATTTGAAAGGGTTCCAGGAGGCAGTGAGAACCAGCATTACTTTTCCCCGCTGGCACCTTTGCTGTGGCAGCAAAAGCTGGACGTTTGTCTTTTTTGCTCCGGAGGCTGCCGAAAGCGAAAACAGGTGCTTTTGAGGATGGAGTCCGCAGGAAAGCAGAGAGTGCCAAATTGTCTGTGGCATTTGAAGTGGTTCCAGGAGGCAATGAGAACCAGCATTACTTTTCCCCGCTGGCACCTTTGCTGTGGCAGCAAAAGCTGGACGTTTGTCTTTTTTGCTCCGGAGGTTGCCGAAAGCGAAAACAGGTGCTTTTGAGGATGGAGTCCGCAGGAAAGCAGAGAGTGCCAAATTGTCTGGGGCATTTGAAAGGGTTCCAGGAGGCAGTGAGAACCAGCATTACTTTTCCCCGCTGGCACATTTGCTGTGGCAGCAAAAGCTGGACGTTTGTCTTTTTTGCTCCGGAGGCTGCCGAAAGCGAAAACAGGTGCTTTTGAGGATGGAGTCCGCAGGAAAACAGAGAGGTCCAAAATTTCTGGGGCATTTGAAAGAGTTCCAGGAGGCAGTGAGAACCAGCATTACTTTTCCCCGCTGGCACCTTTGCTGTGGCAGCAAAAGCTGGACGTTTGTCTTTTTACCACCGGAGGGTGCCGAAATTGAAAAAAGGTTTTTTTGAGGATGGAGTCCGCAGGAAAGCAGAGAGGGCCAAATTGTCTGTGGCATTTGAAAGGGTTCCAGGAGGCAGTGAGAACCAGCATTACTTTTCCCCACTGGCACCTTTGCTGTGGCAGCAAAAGCTGGACGTTTGTCTTTTTTGCTGCAGAGGTTGCCGAAAGCGAAAACAGGTGCTTTTGAGGATGGAGTCCGCAGGAAAGCAGAGAGGGCCAAATTGTCTGGGGCATTTGAAGAGGTTCCAGGAGGCAGTGAGAACCAGCAATACTTTTCCCCGCTGGCACCTTTGCTGTGGCAGCAAATGCTGGACGTTTGTCTTTTTTGCTCCTGAGGTAGCCAAAAGTGAAAAAAGGTGCTTTTGAGGATGGAGTCCGCAGGAAAGCAGAGAGGGCCAAATTGTCTGGGGCATTTGAAAGGGTTCCAGGAGGCAGTGAGAACCAGCATTACTTTTCCCCGCTGGCACCTTTGCTGTGGCAGCAAAAGCTGGACGTTTGTCTTTTTTGCTCCGGAGGCTGCCGAAAGCGAAAACAGGTGCTTTTGAGGATGGAGTCCGCAGGAAAGCAGAGAGGGCCAAATTGTCTGGGGCATTTGAAGTGGTTCCAGGAGGCAATGAGAACCAGCATTACTTTTCCCCGCTGGCACCTTTGCTGTGGCAGCAAAAGCTGGACGTTTGTCTTTTTTGCTCCGGAGGTTGCCGAAAGCGAAAACAGGTGCTTTTGAGGATGGAGTCCGCAGGAAAGCAGAGAGGGCCGAATTGTCTGGGGCATTTGAAAGAGTTCCAGGAGGCAGTGAGAACCAGCATTACTTTTCCCGCTGGCACCTTTGCTGTGGCAGCAAAACCTGAACGTTTGTCTTTTTACCACCGGAGGGCGCCGAAATTGAAAAAAGGCGCTTTTAAGAATAGAGTCCGCAGGAAAGCAGAGAGGACCAAATTGTCAGTGGCATTTGAAAGGGTTCCAGGAGGCAGTGAGGACCAGCATTACTTTTCCCCGCTGGCACCTTTGCTGTGGCAGCAAAAGCTGGACGTTTGTCTTTTTTGCTCCGGAGGTTGCCGAAAGCGAAAACAGGTGCTTTTGAGGATGGAGTCCGCAGGAAAGCAGAGAGGGCCAAATTGTCTGTGGCATTTGAAAGAGTTCCAGGAGGCAGTGAGAACCAGCATTACTTTTCCCCGCTGGCACCTTTGCTGTGGCAGCAAAAGCTGGACGTTTGTCTTTTTTGCTCCGGAGGTTGCCGAAAGCGAAAACAGGTGCTTTTGAGGATGGAGTCCGCAGGAAAGCAGAGAGGGCCAAATTGTCTGGGGCATTTGAAAGAGCTCCAGGAGGCAGTGAGAACCAGCATTACTTTTCCCCGCTGGCACCTTTGCTGTGGCAGCAAAAGCTGGACGTTTGTCTTTTTTGCTCCGGAGGCTGCCGAAAGCGAAAACAGGTGCTTTTGAGGATGGAGTCCGCAGGAAAACAGAGAGGTCCAAATTGTCTGGGGCATTTGAAGAGGTTCCAGGAGGCAATGAGGACCAGCATCACTTTTCCCCGCTGACACGTTTGCTGTGGCAGCAAAAGCTGGACGTTTGTCTTTTTTGCTCCGGAGGCTGCAGAAAGCGAAAACAGGTGCTTTTGAGGATGGAGTCCGCAGGAAAGCAGAGAGTGCCAAATTGTCTGGGGCATTTGAAGAGGTTCCAGTAAGTAATGAGGACCAGCATTACTTTTCCCCGCTGGCTCCTTTGCTGTGGCAGCAAAAGCTGGACGTTTGTCTTTTTTGCTCCGGAGGTTGCCGAAAGCGAAAACAGGTGCTTTTGAGGATGGAGTCCGCAGGAAAGCAGAGAGGGCCAAATTGTCTGGGGCATTTGAAAGAGTTCCAGGAGGCAGTGAGAACCAGCATTACTTTTCCCCGCTGGCACCTTTGCTGCGGCAGCAAAAGCTGGACGTTTGTCTTTTTAACACCGGAGGGCGACGAAAGTTAAAAAAGGCGCTTTTGAGAATAGAGTCCGCAGGAAAGCAGAGAGGGCCAAATTGTCTGCGGCATTTGAAAGAGTTCCAGGAGGCAGTGAGAACCAGCATTACTTTTCCCCGCTGGCACCTTTGCTGTGGCAGCAAAAGCTGGACCTTTGTCTTTTTTGCTCCGGAGGCTGCCGAAAGCGAAAACAGGTGCTTTTGAGGATGGAGTCCGCAGGAAAGCAGAGAGGGCCAAATTGTCTGGGGCATTTGAAAGGGTTCCAAGAGGCAGTGAGAACCAGCATTACTTTTCCCCGCTGGCACCTTTGCTGTGGCAGCAAAAGCTGGACGTTTGTCTTTTTTGCTCCGGAGGCTGCCGAAAGCGAAAACAGGTGCTTTTGAGGATGGAGTCCGCAGGAAAACAGAGAGGTACAAAATTTCTGGGGCATTTGAAAGAGTTCCAGGAGGCAGTGAGAACCAGCATTACTTTTCCCCGCTGGCACCTTTGCTGTGGCAGCAAAAGCTGGACCTTTGTCTTTTTACCACCAGAGGGCGCCGAAATTGAAAAAAGTTTTTTTTGAGGATGGAGTCCGCAGGAAAGCAGAGAGGGCCAAATTGTCTGTGGCATTTGAAAGGGTTCCAGGAGGCAGTGAGAACCAGCATTACTTTTCCCCGCTGGCACCTTTGCTGTGGCAGCAAAAGCTGGACGTTTGTCTTTTTTGCTCCGGAGGTTGCCGAAAGCGAAAACAGGTGCTTTTGAGGATGGAGTCCGCAGGAAAGCAGAGAGGGCCAAATTGTCTGGGGCATTTGAAGAGGTTCCAGGAGGCAGTGAGAACCAGCAATACTTTTCCCCGCTGGCACCTTTGCTGTGGCAGCAAATGCTGGACGTTTGTCTTTTTTGCTCCTGAGGTAGCCAAAAGCGAAAAAAAGTGCTTTTGAGGATGGAGTCCGCAGGAAAGCAGAGAGGGCCAAATTGTCTGGGGCATTTGAAAGGGTTCCAGGAGGCAGTGAGAACCAGCATTACTTTTCCCCACTGGCACCTTTGCTGTGGCAGCAAAAGCTGGACGTTTGTCTTTTTTGCTGCAGAGGTTGCCGAAAGCGAAAACAGGTGCTTTTGAGGATGGAGTCCGCAGGAAAGCAGAGAGGGCCAAATTGTCTGTGGCATTTGAAGAGGTTCCAGGAGGCAGTGAGAACCAGCATTACTTTTCCCCGCTGGCACCTTTGCTGTGGCAGCAAAACCTGGACGTTTGTCTTTTTTGTTCCGGAGGCTGCCGAAAGCGAAAAAAGGTGCTTTTGAGGATGGAGTCCGCAGGAAAGCAGAGAGTGCCAAATTGTCTGTGGCATTTGAAGTGGTTCCAGGAGGCAATGAGAACCAGCATTACTTTTCCCCGCTGGCACCTTTGCTGTGGCAGCAAAAGCTGGACGTTTGTCTTTTTTGCTCCGGAGGTTGCCGAAAGCGAAAACAGGTGCTTTTGAGGATGGAGTCCGCAGGAAAGCAGAGAGGGCCAAATTGTCTGGGGCATTTGAAAGAGTTCCAGGAGGCAGTGAGAACCAGCATTACTTTTCCCGCTGGCACCTTTGCTGTGGCAGCAAAAGCTGGACGTTTGTCTTTTTACCACCGGAGGGCGCCGAAATTGAAAAAAGGCGCTTTTGAGAATAGAGTCCGCAGGAAAGAAGAGAGGACCAAATTGTCTGGGGCATTTGAAAGGGTTCCAGGAGGCAGTGAGGACCAGCATTACTTTTCCCCGCTGGCACCTTTGCTGTGGCAGCAAAAGCTGGACGTTTGTCTTTTTTGCTCCGGAGGATGCCGAAAGCGAAAAAAGGTGCTTTTGAGGATGGAGTCCGCAGGAAAGCAGAGAGGGCCAAAATGTCTGGGGCATTTGAAGGGGTTCCAGGAGGCAGTGAGGACCAGCATCTCTTTTCCCCACTGGCACCTTTGCTGTGGCAGCAAAAGCTGGACGTTTGTCTTTTTTGCTCCGGAGGTTGCCAAAAGCTAAAACAGGTGCTTTTGAGGATGGAGTCCGCAGGAAAGCAGAGAGGGCCAAATTGTCTGTGGCATTTGAAGAGGTTCCAGGAGGCAGTGAGAACCAGCATTACTTTTCCCCGCTGGCACCTTTGCTGTGGCAGCAAAACCTGGACGTTTTTCTTTTTTGTTCCGGAGGCTGCCAAAAGCGAAAAAAGGTTTTTTTGAGGATGGAGTCCGCAGGAAAGCAGAGAGGGCCAAATTGTCTGTGGCATTTGAAAGAGTTCCAGGAGGCAGTGAGAACCAGCATTACTTTTCCCCGCTGGCACCTTTGCTGTGGCAGCAAAAGCTGGACGTTTGTCTTTTTTGCTCCGGAGGTTGCCGAAAGCGAAAACAGGTGCTTTTGAGGATGGAGTCCGCAGGAAAGCAGAGAGGGCCAAATTGTCTGGGGCATTTGAAAGGGTTCCAGGAGGCAGTGAGAACCAGCATTACTTTTCCCCGCTGGCACATTTGCTGTGGCAGCAAAAGCTGGACGTTTGTCTTTTTTGCTCCGGAGGCTGCCGAAAGCGAAAACAGGTGCTTTTGAGGATGGAGTCCGCAGGAAAACAGAGAGGTCCAAAATTTCTGGGGCATTTCAAAGAGTTCCAGGAGGCAGTGAGAACCAGCATTACTTTTCCCCGCTGGCACCTTTGCTGTGGCAGCAAAAGCTGGACGTTTGTCTTTTTACCACCGGAGGGCGCCGAAATTGAAAAAAGGTTTTTTTGAGGATGGAGTCCGCAGGAAAGCAGAGAGGGCCAAATTGTCTGTGGCATTTGAAAGGGTTCCAGGAGGCAGTGAGAACCAGCATTACTTTTCCCCACTGGCACCTTTGCTGTGGCAGCAAAAGCTGGACGTTTGTCTTTTTTGCTGCAGAGGTTGCCGAAAGCGAAAACAGGTGCTTTTGAGGATGGAGTCCGCAGGAAAGCAGAGAGGGCCAAATTGTCTGGGGCATTTGAAGAGGTTCCAGGAGGCAGTGAGAACCAGCATTACTTTTCCCCGCTGGCACCTTTGCTGTGGCAGCAAAACCTGGACGTTTGTCTTTTTTGTTCCGGAGGCTGCCGAAAGCGAAAAAAGGTGCTTTTGAGGATGGAGTCCGCAGGAAAGCAGAGAGGGCCAAATTGTCTGTGGCATTTGAAAGAGTTCCAGGAGGCAGTGAGAACCAGCATTACTTTTCCCCGCTGGCACCTTTGCTGTGGCAGCAAAACCTGGACGTTTGTCTTTTTTGCTCCGGAGGTTGCCGAAAGCGAAAACAGGTGCTTTTGAGGATGGAGTCCGCAGGAAAGCAGAGAGGGCCGAATTGTCTGGGGCATTTGAAAGAGTTCCAGGAGGCAGTGAGAACCAGCATTACTTTTCCCCGCTGGCACCTTTGCTGTGGCAGCAAAAGCTGGACGTTTGTCTTTTTTGCTCCGGAGAATGCCGAAAGCGAAAACAGGTGCTTTTGAGGATGGAGTCCGCAGGAAAGCAGAGAGGGCCAAATTGTGTGGGGCATTTGAAAGGGTTCCAGGAGGCAGTGAGAACCAGCATTACTTTTCCCCGCTGGCACCTTTGCTGTGGCAGCAAAAGCTGGACGTTTTTCTTTTTTGTTCCGGAGGCTGCCGAAAGCGAAAAAAGGTGCTTTTGAGGATGGAGTCCGCAGGAAAACAGAGAGGTCCAAAATTTCTGTGGCATTTGAAAGAGTTCCAGAAGGCAGTGAGAACCAGCATTACTTTTCCCCGCTGGCACCTTTGCTGTGGCAGCAAAAGCTGGACGTTTGTCTTTTTACCACCGGAGTGCGCCGAAAGTGAAAAAAGGCGCTTTTGAGGATAGAGTCCGCAGGAAAGCAGAGAGGGCCAAATTGTCTATGGCATTTGAAAGGGTTCCAGGAGGCAGTGAGAACCAGCATTACTTTTCCCCGCTGGCACCTTTGCTGTGGCAGCAAAAGCTGGACGTTTGTCTTTTTTGCTCCGGAGGTTGCCGAAAGCGAAAACAGGTGCTTTTGAGGATGGAGTCCGCAGGAAAGCAGAGAGGGCCAAATTGTCTGGGGCATTTGAAGAGGTTCCAGGAGGCAGTGAGAACCAGCATTACTTTTCCCCGCTGGCACCTTTGCTGTGGCAGCAAAAGCTGGACGTTTGTCTTTTTTGCTCCGGAGGCTGCCGAAAGCGAAAACAGGTGCTTTTGAGGATGGAGTCCGCAGGAAAGCAGAGAGGGCCAAATTGTCTGTGGCATTTGAAAGAGTTCCAGGAGGCAGTGAGAACCAGCATTACTTTTCCCCGCTGGCACCTTTGCTGTGGCAGCAAAACCTGGACGTTTGTCTTTTTTGCTCCTGAGGTTGCCGAAAGCGAAAAAAGGTGCTTTTGAGGATGGAGTCCGCAGGAAAGCAGAGAGGGCCAAATTGTCTGTGGCATTTGAAGAGGTTCCAGGAGGCAGTGAGAACCAGCATTACTTTTCCCCGCTGGCACCTTTGCTGTGGCAGCAAAACCTGGACGTTTGTCTTTTTTGCTCCGGAGGCTGCCAAAAGCGAAAAAAGGTGCTTTTGAGGATGGAGTCCGCAGGAAAGCAGAGAGGGCCAAATTGTCTGGGGCATTTGAAAGAGTTCCAGGAGGCAGTGAGAACCAGCATTACTTTTCCCCACTGGCACCTTTGCTGTGGCAGCAAAAGCTGGACGTTTGTCTTTTTTGCTCCGGAGGCTGCCGAAAGCGAAAACAGGTGCTTTTGAGGATGGAGTCCGCAGGAAAACAGAGAGGTCCAAATTGTCTGGGGCATTTGAAGAGGTTCCAGGAGGCAATGAGGACCAGCATCACTTTTCCCCGCTGGCACCTTTGCTGTGGCAGCAAAAGCTGGACGTTTGTCTTTTTTGCTCCGGAGGCTGCCGAAAGCAAAAACAGGTGCTTTTGAGGATGGAGTCCGCAGGAAAGCAGAGAGGGCCAAATTGTCTGGGGCATTTGAAGAGGTTCCAGTAAGTAATGAGGACCAGCATTACTTTTCCCCGCTGGCTCCTTTGCTGTGGCAGCAAAAGCTGGACGTTTGTCTTTTTTGCTCCGGAGGTTGCCGAAAGCGAAAACAGGTGCTTTTGAGGATGGAGTCCGCAGGAAAGCAGAGAGGGCCAAATTGTCTGGGGCATTTGAAAGAGTTCCAGGAGGCAGTGAGAACCAGCATTACTTTTCCCCGCTGGCACCTTTGCTGTGGCAGCAAAAGCTGGACGTTTGTCTTTTTTGCTCCGGAGGTTGCCAAAAGCTAAAACAGGTGCTTTTGAGGATGGAGTCCGCAGGAAAGCAGAGAGGGCCAAATTGTCTGTGGCATTTGAAGAGGTTCCAGGAGGCAGTGAGAACCAGCATTACTTTTCCCCGCTGGCACCTTTGCTGTGGCAGCAAAAGCTGGACGTTTGTCTTTTTTGCTCCGGAGGTTGCCGAAAGCGAAAACAGGTGCTTTTGAGGATGGAGTCCGCAGGAAAGCAGAGAGGGCCAAATTGTCTGTGGCATTTGAAAGGGTTCCAGGAGGCAGTGAGAACCAGCATTACTTTTCCCCGCTGGCACATTTGCTGTGGCAGCAAAAGCTGGACGTTTGTCTTTTTTGCTCCGGAGGCTGCCGAAAGCGAAAACAGGTGCTTTTGAGGATGGAGTCCGCAGGAAAGCAGAGAGTGCCAAATTGTCTGTGGCATTTGAAGTGGTTCCAGGAGGCAATGAGAACCAGCATTACTTTTCCCCGCTGGCACCTTTGCTGTGGCAGCAAAAGCTGGACGTTTGTCCTTTTTGCTCCGGAGGCTGCCGAAAACGAAAACAGGTGCTTTTGAGGATGGAGTCCGCAGGAAAACAGAGAGGTCCAAAATTTCTGGGGCATTTCAAAGAGTTCCAGGAGGCAGTGAGAACCAGCATTACTTTTCCCCGCTGGCACCTTTGCTGTGGCAGCAAAAGCTGGACGTTTGTCTTTTTTGCTCCGGAGAATGCCGAAAGCGAAAACAGGTGCTTTTGAGGATGGAGTCCGCAGGAAAGCAGAGAGGGCCAAATTGTGTGGGGCATTTGAAAGGGTTCCAGGAGGCAGTGAGAACCAGCATTACTTTTCCCCGCTGGCACCTTTGCTGTGGCAGCAAAAGCTGGACGTTTTTCTTTTTTGTTCCGGAGGCTGCCGAAAGCGAAAAAAGGTGCTTTTGAGGATGGAGTCCGCAGGAAAACAGAGAGGTCCAAAATTTCTGCGGCATTTGAAAGAGTTCCAGAAGGCAGTGAGAACCAGCATTACTTTTCCCCGCTGGCACCTTTGCTGTGGCAACAAAAGCTGGACGTTTGTCTTTTTACCACCGGAGTGCGCCGAAAGTGAAAAAAGGCGCTTTTGAGGATAGAGTCCGCAGGAAAGCAGAGAGGGCCAAATTGTCTATGGCATTTGAAAGGGTTCCAGGAGGCAGTGAGAACCAGCATTACTTTTCCCCGCTGGCACCTTTGCTGTGGCAGCAAAAGCTGGACGTTTGTCTTTTTTGCTCCGGAGGTTGCCGAAAGCGAAAACAGGTGCTTTTGAGGATGGAGTCCGCAGGAAAGCAGAGAGGGCCAAATTGTCTGGGGCATTTGAAGAGGTTCCAGGAGGCAGTGAGAACCAGCATTACTTTTCCCCGCTGGCACCTTTGCTGTGGCAGCAAAAGCTGGACGTTTGTCTTTTTTGCTCCGGAGGCTGCCGAAAGCGAAAACAGGTGCTTTTGAGGATGGAGTCCGCAGGAAAGCAGAGAGGGCCAAATTGTCTGTGGCATTTGAAAGAGTTCCAGGACGCAGTGAGAACCAGCATTACTTTTCCCCGCTGGCACCTTTGCTGTGGCAGCAAAACCTGGACGTTTGTCTTTTTTGCTCCTGAGGTTGCCGAAAGCGAAAAAAGGTGCTTTTGAGGATGGAGTCCGCAGGAAAGCAGAGAGGGCCAAATTGTCTGTGGCATTTGAAGAGGTTCCAGGAGGCAGTGAGAACCAGCATTACTTTTCCCCGCTGGCACCTTTGCTGTGGCAGCAAAACCTGGACGTTTGTCTTTTTTGCTCCGGAGGCTGCCAAAAGCGAAAAAAGGTGCTTTTGAGGATGGAGTCCGCAGGAAAGCAGAGAGGGCCAAATTGTCTGGGGCATTTGAAAGAGTTCCAGGAGGCAGTGAGAACCAGCATTACTTTTCCCCACTGGCACCTTTGCTGTGGCAGCAAAAGCTGGACGTTTGTCTTTTTTGCTCCGGAGGCTGCCGAAAGCAAAAACAGGTGCTTTTGAGGATGGAGTCCGCAGGAAAGCAGAGAGGGCCAAATTGTCTGGGGCATTTGAAGAGGTTCCAGTAAGTAATGAGGACCAGCATTACTTTTCCCCGCTGGCTCCTTTGCTGTGGCAGCAAAAGCTGGACGTTTGTCTTTTTTGCTCCGGAGGTTGCCGAAAGCGAAAACAGGTGCTTTTGAGGATGGAGTCCGCAGGAAAGCAGAGAGGGCCAAATTGTCTGGGGCATTTGAAAGAGTTCCAGGAGGCAGTGAGAACCAGCATTACTTTTCCCCGCTGGCACCTTTGCTGCGGCAGCAAAAGCTGGACGTTTGTCTTTTTAACACCGGAGGGCGACGAAAGTGAAAAAAGGCGCTTTTGAGAATAGAGTCCGCAGGAAAGCAGAGAGGGCCAAATTGTCTGGGGCATTTGAAAGAGTTCCAGGAGGCAGTGAGAACCAGCATTACTTTTCCCCGCTGGCACCTTTGCTGTGGCAGCAAAAGCTGGACGTTTGTCTTTTTTGCTCCGGAGGTTGCCAAAAGCTAAAACAGGTGCTTTTGAGGATGGAGTCCGCAGGAAAGCAGAGAGGGCCAAATTGTCTGTGGCATTTGAAGAGGTTCCAGGAGGCAGTGAGAACCAGCATTACTTTTCCCCGCTGGCACCTTTGCTGTGGCAGCAAACCCTGGACGTTTTTCTTTTTTGTTCCGGAGGCTGCCAAATGCGAAAAAAGGTGCTTTTGAGGATGGAGTCCGCAGGAAAGCAGAGAGGGCCAAATTGTCTGTGGCATTTGAAAGAGTTCCAGGAGGCAGTGAGAACCAGCATTACTTTTCCCCGCTGGCACCTTTGCTGTGGCAGCAAAAGCTGGACGTTTGTCTTTTTTGCTCCGGAGGTTGCCGAAAGCGAAAACAGGTGCTTTTGAGGATGGAGTCCGCAGGAAAGCAGAGAGTGCCAAATTGTCTGTGGCATTTGAAAGGGTTCCAGGAGGCAGTGAGAACCAGCATTACTTTTCCCCGCTGGCACATTTGCTGTGGCAGCAAAAGCTGGACGTTTGTCTTTTTTGCTCCGGAGGCTGCCGAAAGCGAAAACAGGTGGTTTTGAGGATGGAGTCCGCAGGAAAACAGAGAGGGCCAAAATTTCTGGGGCATTTGAAAGAGTTCCAGGAGGCAGTGAGAACCAGCATTACTTTTCCCCGCTGGCACCTTTGCTGTGGCAGCAAAAGCTGGACGTTTGTCTTTTTACCACCGGAGGGCGCCGAAATTGAAAAAAGGTTTTTTTGAGGATGGAGTCCGCAGGAAAGCAGAGAGGGCCAAATTGTCTGTGGCATTTGAAAGGGTTCCAGGAGGCAGTGAGAACCAGCATTACTTTTCCCCACTGGCACCTTTGCTGTGGCAGCAAAAGCTGGACGTTTGTCTTTTTTGCTGCAGAGGTTGCCGAAAGCGAAAACAGGTGCTTTTGAGGATGGAGTCCGCAGGAAAGCAGAGAGGGCCAAATTGTCTGTGGCATTTGAAGAGGTTCCAGGAGGCAGTGAGAACCAGCATTACTTTTCCCCGCTGGCACCTTTGCTGTGGCAGCAAAACCTGGACGTTTGTCTTTTTTGTTCCGGAGGCTGCCGAAAGCGAAAACAGGTGCTTTTGAGGATGGAGTCCGCAGGAAAGCAGAGAGGGCCAAATTGTCTGTGGCATTTGAAAGAGTTCCAGGAGGCAGTGAGAACCAGCATTACTTTTCCCCGCTGGCACCTTTGCTGTGGCAGCAAAACCTGGACGTTTGTCTTTTTTGCTCCGGAGGTTGCCGAAAGCGAAAACAGGTGCTTTTGAGGATGGAGTCCGCAGGAAAGCAGAGAGGGCCGAATTGTCTGGGGCATTTGAAAGAGTTCCAGGAGGCAGTGAGAACCAGCATTACTTTTCCCCGCTGGCACCTTTGCTGTGGCAGCAAAAGCTGGACGTTTGTCTTTTTTGCTCCGGAGAATGCCGAAAGCGAAAACAGGTGCTTTTGAGGATGGAGTCCGCAGGAAAGCAGAGAGGGCCAAATTGTGTGGGGCATTTGAAAGGGTTCCAGGAGGCAGTGAGAACCAGCATTACTTTTCCCCGCTGGCACCTTTGCTGTGGCAGCAAAAGCTGGACGTTTTTCTTTTTTGTTCCGGAGGCTGCCGAAAGCGAAAACAGGTGCTTTTGAGGATGGAGTCCGCAGGAAAACAGAGAGGTCCAAAATTTCTGCGGCATTTGAAAGAGTTCCAGAAGGCAGTGAGAACCAGCATTACTTTTCCCCGCTGGCACCTTTGCTGTGGGAACAAAAGCTGGACGTTTGTCTTTTTACCACCGGAGGGCGACGAAAGTGAAAAAAGGCTCTTTTGAGGATAGAGTCCGCAGGAAAGCAGAGAGGGCCAAATTGTCTATGGCATTTGAAAGGGTTCCAGGAGGCAGTGAGAACCAGCATTACTTTTCCCCGCTGGCACCTTTGCTGTGGCAGCAAAAGCTGGACGTTTGTCTTTTTTGCTCCGGAGGTTGCCGAAAGCGAAAACAGGTGCTTTTGAGGATGGAGTCCGCAGGAAAGCAGAGAGGGCCAAATTGTCTGGGGCATTTGAAGAGGTTCCAGGAGGCAGTGAGAACCAGCATTACTTTTCCCCGCTGGCACCTTTGCTGTGGCAGCAAAAGCTGGACGTTTGTCTTTTTTGCTCCGGAGGCTGCCGAAAGCGAAAACAGGTGCTTTTGAGGATGGAGTCCGCAGGAAAGCAGAGAGGGCCAAATTGTCTGTGGCATTTGAAAGAGTTCCAGGACGCAGTGAGAACCAGCATTACTTTTCCCCGCTGGCACCTTTGCTGTGGCACCAAAACCTGGACGTTTGTCTTTTTTGCTCCTGAGGTTGCCGAAAGCGAAAAAAGGTGCTTTTGAGGATGGAGTCCGCAGGAAAGCAGAGAGGGCCAAATTGTCTGTGGCATTTGAAGAGGTTCCAGGAGGCAGTGAGAACCAGCATTACTTTTCCCCGCTGGCACCTTTGCTGTGGCAGCAAAAGCTGGACGTTTGTCTTTTTTGCTCCGGAGGCTGCCGAAAGCGAAAAAAGGTGCTTTTGAGGATGGAGTCCGCAGGAAAGCAGAGAGGGCCAAATTGTCTGTGGCATTTGAAAGAGTTCCAGGAGGCAGTGAGAACCAGCATTACTTTTCCCCGCTGGCACCTTTGCTGTGGCAGCAAAAGCTGGACGTTTGTCTTTTTTGCTCCGGAGGCTGCCGAAAGCGAAAACAGGTGCTTTTGAGGATGGAGTCCGCAGGAAAACAGAGAGGTCCAAATTGTCTGGGGCATTTGAAGAGGTTCCAGGAGGCAATGAGGACCAGCATCACTTTTCCCCGCTGGCACCTTTGCTGTGGCAGCAAAAGCTGGACGTTTTGTCTTTTTTGCTCCGGAGGCTGCCGAAAGCGAAAACCAGGTGCTTTTGAGGATGGAGTCCGCAGGAAAGCAGAGAGGGCCAAATTGTCTGGGGCATTTGAAGAGGTTCCAGTAAGTAATGAGGACCAGCATTACTTTTCCCCGCTGGCTCCTTTGCTGTGGCAGCAAAACCTGGACGTTTGTCTTTTTTGCTCCGGAGGCTGCCGAAAGCGAAAACAGGTGCTTTTGAGGATGGAGTCCGCAGGAAAGCAGAGAGGGCCAAATTGTCTGGGGCATTTGAAGAGTTCCAGGAGGCAGTGAGAACCAGCATTACTTTTCCCCGCTGGCACCTTTGCTGTGGCAGCAAAAGCTGGACCTTTGTCTTTTTACCACCAGAGGGCGCCGAAATTGAAAAAAGGTTTTTTTGAGGATGGAGTCCGCAGGAAAGCAGAGAGGGCCAAATTGTCTGTGGCATTTGAAAGAGTTTCCAGGAGGCAGTGAGAACCAGCATTACTTTTCCCCGCTGGCACCTTTGCTGTGGCAGCAAAAGCTGGACGTTTGTCTTTTTTGCTCCGGAGAATGCCGAAAGCGAAAACAGGTGCTTTTGAGGATGGAGTCCGCAGGAAAGCAGAGAGGGCCAAATTGTCTGTGGCATTTGAAAGGGTTCCAGGAGGCAGTGAGAACCAGCATTACTTTTCCCCGCTGGCACCTTTGCTGTAGCAGCAAAAGCTGGACGTTTGTCTTTTGTGCTCCGGAGAATGCCGAAAGCGAAAACAGGTGCTTTTGAGGATGGAGTCCGCAGGAAAGCAGAGAGGGCCAAATTGTCTGGGGCATTTGAAGAGGTTCCAGGAGGCAGTGAGAACCAGCAATACTTTTCCCGCTGGCACCTTGCTGTGGCAGCAAAGCTGGACGTTTGTCTTTTTTTGCTCCGGAGGTTGCCGAAAGCGAAAACAGGTGCTTTTGAGGATGGAGTCCGCAAGAAAGCAGAGAGGGCCAAATTGTCTGTGGCATTTGAAGAGTTTCCAGGACGCAGTGAGAACCAGCATTACTTTTCCCCGCTGGCACCTTTGCTGTGGCAGCAAAAGCTGGACGTTTGTCTTTTTTGCTCCGGAGGCTGCCGAAAGCGAAAAAAGGTGCTTTTGAGGATGGAGTCCGCAGGAAAGCAGAGAGGGCCAAATTGTCTGGGCATTTGAAAGAGTTCCAGGAGGCAGTGAGAACCAGCATTACTTTTCCCGCTGGCACCTTTGCTGTGGCAGCAAAAGCTGGACGTTTGTCTTTTTTGCTCCGGAGGTTGCCGAAAGCGAAAACAGGTGCTTTTGAGGATGGAGTCCGCAGGAAAGCAGAGAGGGCCGAATTGTCTGGGGCATTTGAAAGAGTTCCAGGAGGCAGTGAGAACCAGCATTACTTTTCCCGCTGGCACCTTTGCTGTGGCAGCAAAAGCTGGACGTTTTTCTTTTTACCACCGGAGGGCGCCGAAATTGAAAAAAGGCGCTTTTGAGAATAGAGTCCGCAGGAAAGAAGAGAGGACCAAATTCTCTGGGGCATTTGAAAGGGTTCCAGGAGGCAGTGAGGACCAGCATTACTTTTCCCCGCTGGCACCTTTGGCTGTGGCAGCAAAAGCTGGAACGTTTGTCCTTTTTTGCTCCGGAGGTTGCCGAAAGCGAAAAAAGGTGCTTTTGAGGATGGAGTCCGAAAGAAAGCAGAGAGGGCCCAAAATGTCTGGGGCATTTGAAG